>NW_009213983.1:0-237 GCF_000690835.1 Fulmarus glacialis
CCCTCCCCTCCCAGGACTGGGACATCCTCTCCCCTGGGGCGGGGACCCCCACAGGACTGGGACCCCCCAGGAATGGGAGCCCTCTCTTGGGGCTAAGACCCCCCAGTGTAGGGAGCACCCTTGGGCTAGGACCCTCTCCCTGGGCTGGGACCACCTCCCCTGGTGTCGGAATGCCCCAGGACTGGGACCCCGCAGGAATGGGACCCCCTTCCTGGGGCTGAGATCCCCCAGTGTAGG
>NW_009213984.1:0-15670 GCF_000690835.1 Fulmarus glacialis
ACCTTAATGATCCTATGATTCTAAGGCCTTACAGAAATGCATTGAAAAGATGAGCCTTCAGTGTATGGCAAAGCAGCGGTAGTTTTATTTCTGTAATAATTTAAGAATGTCATAAGAAAGGGCCTTGTTTCTTTTTCCTGATAAACTAAACACTGGCAGCCATAGGGAACCTAGGAAACCTATGGAGAGAAGTTTAGCCATATCTGTGAATGATGTTTAAGGTGGCAGATTATCGGCATCTTACCCACTATGTGCTGTAGTTTCCCCTAGCGTTTGCCTCTGTGTGGGCGATAGAAGAGTTCACAGCTTAAGGCACTGATGGCCACCTTCCTGCTAGAATCATGTCCTTCCAAAGATTCAGTTCTCCTTAGCTGAAGGTTCATGTCAATTCAGCTGTTTTGCTGAATCTTCTGTTCCATTTTTTTCAGAGCCTTCTGTTTGTCTCACTGGTATGCCACTTTAAAATTGCAAACTTAAAATTGCCCTGATTTTAGCAAAAGTGGTATCTGATGTTATTCTGTCTTATTATGAAATCACGTAGTCTAATGGGAGGGGAGGAATTGATTCAGTTTCAGATGAAATTTTTTTGGCCTATTTGTATTCTATTAGAATGATGTGCCTACTCAGCTTATTGTCTGTATTGCAGTTATATTTTCCCTGATAAAACCTGTAGGTACAGACAACCGCAAATGCATTAAATTGATTTCATTCTATCATAACATGTAATTTCAGAACTGAAGCCACTGATGAAAACTGATGTCAAGAAGAATTATCTGGGTTTCTACAATCAAGCTACATATTTATATATGCTATGTTTACGTATGTTACAAAAAAATTTCTCATAGGCTTTTCCATTCAGTTTTTTTGCCTCATGGAACTGCATCAAATGAAATCTCATATTCCTCATGCTGTAGCACTTTTCTATAATCTGTCTCCCTTAGAAACTTTCTGATGGCATCTATTCATTTTCTCCATAGATTTTAAATACTATTGCTTCTGAATAATTTGTTTAATTAGCCCCAAACTATCTGTGTAATTATTCCAATCTGTGCTTCTCTCTCAGCTTTTGCCTGCAAGGCTGACAAATGGCAGGAGGGGGAAGGGCACCTTCCTCTTGGTGGCTGGGGAGCCTTTGGTCCTCGGTCTCCTTCGTGCTGTGGGTTGGCAGAGCGGGTGGACTCCTTCTGAAGAGCTGTGAGAGAACAATGAAAATATTGTTTAGCTTCATTTAAGAAGTCAAAATAAATATCAGCTGTGGCAAAAAGCTTCCTTATCTTATGAAACAGGACATTTTTATGGTTACATTAGTGTTTCCCAGCTTTTTATTGCCATAGTATCAGCTTAGTCATGAAATCCCGGATTGTATCAGCCAGTGTTAAGTTCAACTTTCTGTCTCTGTTCTTGCAGGGTTTAACAGGAGTGATAAATTAGCTCGGGATTGTGGGTGTTTTGTATGCAGTTTAGAGTGAATGCTAACAGAATCATCTTCGCGTTTTTGTGGGCATTGACCTCTTTGGCTCCTGTATTGGTTATGTACCAATTCTGAGGTCAGACACATGGATGTCAAATCGCAGCTATATTGGTCTGCTAAAGCACAGCACAAATCCTACTGCTTATTTTTTATGTATTGTTTTTCTTACTCATTCTAGGCTTTTCTGTTTTTCTGAGAATAAAGTGAAGAAAAATCTCTACCTTTTAACCCAGCCCATACAGGTAACATATAGTCAAATGCCAGCTGAAACATCTGTTTGTTAGACACCTCCTCTAGATCACAAATTAAAAAAAAAAAAAAAATTAAACAGGTTAAGGAGAAGAGTGGAAAGCATTCTCAAATAAGACAACATGCTTTTGAGAAGCTGGAAGCTTGCATGCAGTGTCATGGCTAAAGCAGGAAGAGAGACCTGCCTTGTCTGTAGTGAAATACATCACCATTTGTGTATTTAACATTAACTTAGCATGGGAAAATTCTTCAAGAATCCTTTCAAATAAGATAGTGAAATCATATACTTGGAGGCTGTTTGTAAGTGGAAATTATTCTTTCGAGCTGGGAAGGCTGCACTGTGATTACTGGGGACATTCTCTTGGAGATCAATCCCTGATCCCTGGAGTTGAGAAAAAGAGTAAAAAAGACTAGGGAAATTGTTTCCAGAGGTTCTAGAAAACAGGAAGATCATATGAAAATGTCCCTATCGTGTTTTTGCCTGTTGCTGAGCATGGTGAAATGGAGAAGGACATTATTCTTCCTTTGTGGGAGCTGAAGGGAAGGAGCTGTCATTCCTTACTACCAACTATCCTGTTTAAACTTCTCCAGAAAAAGATCATGGAAACTTAACTGCTTACATGAATTGTAACCTCCCAATCAGTTCCTCATCCCTCTTTTTTAACCATGTAAGAGGACACAATCAAACAGATAGGAATGACTTCAGATAGGACATTAGGAAAAGGTTCTTCATTGAGAGGGTGGTCGGTCACTGGGACAGGCTCCCAAGGGAAGTGGTCACAGCACCAAGCCTGCTGCAGTTCAAGAAGCGTCTGGACGATGCTTAGTCATGTGGTTTAGTTTTAGGTAGTCCTTTGAGGAGCAGGGAGTTGGACTCTATGATCCTTATGGGTCCCTTCCAACTCAAGATATTCTATGACTCCTTACAGAAGCATTTGACAGGAGAAACTGTGTGGCATGCTTATCCAAGATCTTTGCCTTTTCTGGTTCAGGAGCAGAGTTTTTTATACTCTATCCATACATGAGCATGAAGTTGGCATTTTCTGTCTGCTTTCCACTGCTGTGTCAGGTGTGAACGCAGTTGAAATCTGAGTTGAGTTGCGTGTGACTGTGGATGATACTACTGTTCCTCTCCTCCACAGATGTCCCTTGAGAAGGTACAAATGGTGCTCTGTGGGAGCCAAGGATTGAGCTGGGTTTACTGGAAAATTATCGCCCTTCCGGTAGAAGCTGAAGTCATTATAATTTACTGGAAATCACTTTTTAGTCCCGAAGTCATTCTCTTATAAACTTAAAACCTTTGCTCTGGAGGGAAAGTTTACTTTAATCTAGACTTCAGAGTAGAGATTAAATTAGTATTAAAGTATAAATATTACTTTGGTTTTTAATCCTGAAATTGCTGTGCTTGATTATGATCCTTACTGCTTTGACCTCAGAGGTTTGTGTCCCTTACTGGGTGGGATCCTCACTGTGGGGAAGCTTGTAGGGGCAAGCCTTCACCGTAGCCCTGGGCGGCTCCCAGGTAAGTCATCCTGGGAAGCCTTGGTTTGCCGATGGCCAGACTTGCTCGGTCACAAAGTGATGTTGCAAGAGTCGTGCATCTCCCTCTTCTCTCAACAGGAGCCAGGGGGAAGAGAGAGGGAAGCAGAGCAGTGTGAATGTTTGGAAGAGGCCACGAGAGTTTGCTGATGAAGGTTTACTAACTTGAGAAAGTTTTTGATGTTGGTGAAAGTTGCTGTATTAACTATGTGCTGTTAAAATAATTTGCAGATGAAATATTGATATAGAGTGGATTGAAAATAAGTTGTTAAACCAAACCTTTTCTACCTGTAGCTTTGTGTAAACACCAGACAAACCTCTAGGATGTATAAACATAATTTAACTTAGTATTTCAGAACGGCTATAACCTTACGCGCACAACTTGATGAATGTGAAAGGGTGGAATCCCTAATATTTGGGCCCTTTGGAAGAAGTTCAGCAATGAAAAAGGAAGCTTTCAAAATCCCTCCAGTGAATCTTAGGAATTGTGAAGGAAATGATAAATATTTGGTCACTGTTTGGGACAGGAATGAAATTGAGCCATTCTGCAACTCTTGAATTGGTGTTGATATGTGTAAAACTACTTCAGATAAGATAAGCAGTGACATTGTAAAGATTTTAGGGAAGCTGTCTAAATGAATAATTTCTGCTTCACATTCTAGTGTGATAATGGAGTAGTTAATTAAAGAGCAAAGAAGCAAAAGCTCTGGTCCTCCTGTTTCTCCTTGCCTCTGTGCTCTTGTGCCTTTTGTTCAACCCATGAAATTGTTTTTCCTTGCAATACAAGCATGTAATGGTTCATTCTTCAGCAGCCTTCATCATCATCCTCCTGCTGTAGCTGTTGCTCCATCTTCTTTCTCTCTTTTGCTTCTAGCCTCTATGATTAATTTTCCAGCCTTGTCTTCAGTCCTCTGCAGCTGACTGAAACTGCTCTTGCTGAGGACTTCAGTAAAGCTTTTATGGCTACATTGCAGAATAAATGAATCTTGATCTCTCTGCTGCTTACGAGACTGTTGATCTCACCTTAAGACTTGCAACATCTGTTGCCGTACAAATCCCATCCTACTCCCATGGAAGCGTTTGGGTTCGTGTGTTTGTTACACCAGGGAGGAGTGATGATCCTTAGTTTATAAGATATGTGAATTATTAGGGCATCCCAAATTATTTTTAGTAATGTGTATCATATTATCTCATTCTTCTGTGGCCTCTATTAAGATGGAAAGGAAACCCGTGTGGTCAAAGATTGCACAATGGGTTGCAATATTGGCATTTTCTCTTGGAAGCTGACCTAATTAAATAAAAATGTAATTTTCCTTATAAAATAGTATTGTTGAATATTTCACTATCAATGGGCTGCAGTTCATAGGAGCATTTACCATGTTACTTGTTGAAATAATGTAGTAAATATATAACTAGCTATATGCTATCAGTGGGCTTTTTTCCAGATATCATTATATTTTTAACTGAGTATCATACCAGAATTGGAAGGTCTGTATTATTTTGTAATAATTTAAACCTTCTTTCAGAATATCACTAATCATTTAAAAAATGTTCTTTGCCCACAGGGTGGAGTTCATTTCTTTTGTTCTTGGGAGCTGAATAGGAGAAAGGGACATTTCAGCTTTTCTTGATAAAGGTAAGACAGCATCTGTTGATAAGGATAAGATGCTGTTCATTATTATGAGTTCATAGAAAGTTTGTCAATGGAGGGTTTGTTTATTTTGGGTTTTTTTTTTTTTTTTTTTTTTTCTTTCTTCAAGTTCTGTGCTTTGTAGTAAGTTCAATGTGTGATAACATAACTTGTATTGGGAATGGAATGTGTAATTCTACCACAGGTATCAGTAAAGGTTCTGAAGATAAGCAACTACCTGTAGATCAGCATGACAAAGTGGATAGCGATTTGTTCTACTGCTGGAACTTGTGACATTTTCTGTATGCTATTGAACTGGCCTGCCCAAGTTTATTCCGTCACGCTTGCACACACTCGGCGAGAGCTCTTAAAAACAGTAGAGTTCTGTGCCACTTCTCAAAGAAAACGTATAGGCTTGCGATCTTTAGTGCTCTGTATTGTCACAGGAGAGCACAGAGGTTTGATGTGAGGAGAGAAGGGTGAGTCTTGAGACCTATTTTAATTGAGATACACCTTCAAAAGCAGCAAATGCATATCCTTCTGCTTGTCAGAAGTAGGAGACAGAGAAGGGGATAAAACTCTGGAAGTCTTCTCAGAGGCATGTTCTCCCCAATGGTTCTTGCTTCATGTTATGCTGAAAGGTCTGACGTTTTATAAATTTTGTAGTGTTGAATTAAAACCTGCAAGAAACATTTAAAGGCATAGTGTGCAACTTAGCGTTGAACTCTTAATTGCAATTTTTGTTGCAGAAATCAACATAGCACTGTCTTTCCTTACTTCCATTTGGCAAATTTTGAAAAGTGTTTGTAGATGGGTTTGATGTGACAACTGCAAAGAATGGGGTTGGTCTGGTTTACCAGTTACCACACACGACACCATCTGTGTCCCCTTCGTGCAGTGCAATCCAGGTAGGGAGCACAAGCCTGTTTCAATTTCTATTCAAAGGGACTGGAATTCATACATGGTCATTTATTATTTCTCATTTGACAGAAGCTGCAGTCTCTAATTGAGGGTCGTAATGTGTTTTAACGAGCACAAGCTGATCACTACCTATTGTGTTGACTGTATCTGCAGATCCACTTTTGACTTGTTCACCATTGTGTTTAACTGGATGGTAGTGTGAAGGCTCCAGTTATATGTTAATGTTTAGATTATCAAGAACAGCAAGGCATAAGTCTACTTCTTGAAAGTTAAATAGTTTGTAAAAGAGAAAAAGACTCAAAACTCTAACAACCCTGAAATCAGAAGATTCATCAAAAGTCAGATTCGTGTGTGTGCTGATGTAGCCAATTTTGAGGTTTTCTTTGTAACTTTTTTGAGCAGTAGTTTAAAGCAGCATAATCATGCCACTATGTGTGGATGCAGTTTTTATCAATTTACAGATGCTTACTGTACTATAGCCTTCTACTTCAGGGAATGAGAAAGAGCTATAATCACCTTCATACCCTTATGATTGTATGGGTAAGTAGACATAAAGAGTTACATTGACTTCTTGCTTAGCAAAACATACAATTAATATATTTTTGGTATAAAAATGCTCTTTCAAATTCTTTGACTGGTTTCTGAATTTAGGCTTTAGCTTTGCTCTCTTATCCACTGATAAATACAAAAAATTCCCTTGAGCTCAGTAAAATCCTTCTAACGTACCCTGGTGCTCCTGTCCTTCCCCCTCTTGTGATTTGTGAAGCCATCGCCCATCATTTCAAATGTTCACATTTTGTTAATTTTTTTTAATTTACTCAGCATGTATAATCTCAAAGATTAAATTGCTGTTGGATGAATTCTCAATCAATCATGAAAGGAGAAAGAAATTTTCCTGATGAAGTGGTACATCTATTGGAGGACTCAC
Organism: Fulmarus glacialis; assembly: GCF_000690835.1. Taxonomy (NCBI): domain Eukaryota; kingdom Metazoa; phylum Chordata; class Aves; order Procellariiformes; family Procellariidae; genus Fulmarus; species Fulmarus glacialis. The sequence continues at coordinate 6,739 of NW_009213984.1, forward strand.
AGACTCTTAGTGAAGGAATGTGTTCCAGTGTTAGATTGCTAAAGATGCAGGGGGGGAAAATTGCTATGCTAACATACATGAAAATGTATTAATAATAATTTACAGATAAATTAATATGGCCTGAGCTTAATCTCATTCTGGAAAAACCCATGTTGAAGGAAATGAGAATTTACTGGGTTAGGATCTAATTGAGTCTGACTTTTTTTTTTCTTTCTTTTTTTCCCTTCCTCACTGCACTGCAGAATTCATTTAAAGTAATAGCCTTACATATTTAATAGTACTGTACCTACTGTGTTAATTTGTTTGTTAGAGGCAAATAATTTTCTTCCTATCCTTGTAAGACTTAGTTGTCGTATAAAGCATGGTCCTCGGCTGAAACAGCATGCTCTTGCATTTTCTGAACGTTGAGCAGAAGTTATTCCTCCTTAGAGATTGCTCCATGCTTCTTGTGCATCCATTAAGCCTTGCTAAGTGATATATGTAATAGGCTAGATCTGACTCGCTGCACTTCTTTCTCTGTTTAGAAAAAAATCAGTATGTCTGAAGTCTCTGGGGTGTGTGGTTCCCCGTGGGTGCACAGACAGAGCAGCAGCACTTTGCTTGCTCTTTGTTACTTTGTGGGAGTGCAAGAGCTCGGAGCTCATGCTTAAGTTTTTCAGTACCCAGCAGGGTTTAAGAATTGCACTTAATGACAGAAATTCCCAAACGTAATCAGTGGCAGATTCAGTTTCTGTGTTGAATTGGTGCGCGTGTGTAGCTGTGGGAGGAACTTGAGCTATACAGGCAGGATGGTAATGGTATCACCAAAAGAAAATTGTAGTTTGTGAGCTCTGATGCGTCTCCATATCATAACTACTTCTTCAGCTTAAATACTCTTCCAATGGCAGCAGGCTTCATGAAGAAAAACGTTAACTGTTCCCTGCCTCCTACCCACAGTCTGCTCCAAAAAAGACTGCCTTTAAGTATTAATTTAGCCTTATTTTCAACATTATATGCTTCTGTATTATACACTGAAAGTTTAAGTCTGTAAATTGTGTGTGAGTGTAGGATGAATGCTTTGAAAACTGAGGATGCCAGTGGGCTGCCAGTTCAGCTGGGCTTTCTCCCAGGAGTGGTCCGAGTTAATGTCATAGACTGGGAAAACTCAGGTCCTCGGGAGGGGAAGGCCAGAAACTGTCCTTCAGCTTTCCTACATCTTCCCTCCCAGTTACGACGAACGGTGCACTTTTTTTTCATCACAACATAGTTCAAGTCCAAAGCCAACAATCCTCCCCAAGTGTGTCTTAATTCTTTCTTCCCTGACCCTTTTTTAAAACCAAGAACCCCTTGGGACAGCAGCACTCTTCATACGGGTCTGGTTTACGCAGAGCACGCGCGTGTTCTGCTCGGTCCTCTCCCTGAACCGAGCTGTGTCAGAAAGCAAAGGCTGTCCCCAATAATAATATTTGCCTCAAAGGAGCTTGACCAGCTTTGTGATGTTTTTGGAAATAAAATACAGGAATAAGCGTTATATCACAAATGAAGCAAGGAAAATAAGGTTGCTGTTTTTCTTAAATATGAACAGAGCTTTAATACCGCCGAAACGTTTGTTTTGCTGGGGAAGGTTAACTTTCCAGGAAGTTGGATGTCTTCTTGACTTGTTTATTTTGGATATTCCCACTAACTGATTGTAATCTAATTATCAAAATATAAAGCCAGACCTCTGAAACGGACAGTAACTGCAGTTGGAAAGTTTGATTGCGATTCCTCCACGGAAGGAGGAGAACTGAGTGACATTTACGTTTCTAGTACTGTATATAGCTGGCAGTGGAGTCACCGAGTCGGCGAAGTGTACGATGTTTTGTGACTGGGAACCATCCTTCAGTAACCGTTCTCATGCCTTTCATTTTATCAATGCATAACTTAGTTGCATGTTGTAATGTAGAACAAATATCAACAGAGCAAGACTGATTTGCGTAGAAAATTATGCAGGGGAACCTCTTGTTACCTTTCCTGTTTCATATTCTAACACAATAGTCCATTTCAGATTACTGGTAAGCAATTTTCAGCTTGGAAAGGTGACTACTATGAAAAATAAATTATGAGGAATATATCTGGTTAAAATGCGCCTCTTTCCCATGTAGCGGCTGCCTTTCTTTTCTGTCTTAAAGGCGATTAGCACAGAAGAGGGAGGTTGGGGGAGGAGTGGATGTTGCTGAATGGAGTGGAACAGGTTACTCATTCTTGAGAATAGCCAGAAGGTAAACTCAAGTGCACTTGAAAAACCACACTGGTAAAATACCCCATGTGTAGTTCAGGCTTTTAAATACAATGTTTACTATTGACTTTTATATTGGGTTTGAGAATGAATCAGCTCCCGAGAATGCACTGGAAAAATACGCTGTGGAGGATGTTAAAAAGTGGCAGTGTAGGCTGCGGTGCTTTGCACCCTGCACAATCACTTAAATGCATGTCTGCATGGTGTGTCTATGTTCTATATACATATAGAATATATGTATATATGTATATGTTCTATATACAGATATACACATATAAATATTCTGTATATAGAATATACATATATTCATATATAGGCATATATGTATATATGCACATACATACACACACACACAAATATATATATGTGTATATGTATCTGCATGCATAACAGCAACAAGTATGGAGATCCTCAAACTGGGAATGCAGGGAAGTATCCTGGAAGGCAGAGGAAGTGGCCCAGGAAGGTTGAAACCAGGGTTTTCCCTTCCTATCCATCCACAAACACTCCCTCATCACCAGGACTCGTATGAAGAGAGCAATGTTTAATTCGATCTAGTGGGGAGCAGGCGACAGCAGTCAGTGAGGGAGTACAAGCAGCTTGTAGGCAATTGGGTGGTGTAATCCCCTGCTGATTTGGGAAGGTGCAGGATTTGGGAAGTCAGGCTGGAACGGGCCAACCTAACTCTGAGAGAATTTGTACTTGAAGTGCCCTTTTTTTTTTTTTTTAATAAATATTTTTTAGTAGGGGAGGAAAAGGGAGTGAAGGGGTTGATGGTATGATTTCTTACTAGACCCGGCAGGACTGAAGTTTAGGGCAGGTTGGGAATGAGATTCTGTTGAGATATGTATTTATATTGCAGGGGGAGAAGAAGCAGGAGAAGTGGTACAAAAAAAAAACCTATTACAAAAACTAAGATAGAGGAAGGAGAATTTACAGTGTTTGAGAAATGTGGAACAAGTCTGAAACGACAGTCTATGCATAGAGAAGTTGCTGGCATCGAAGTATTAGCTTTGATGTAGAAAAAAAGAAAAAAAACCTTGTTCAGGTATTTATGAAAAGATGAAAATAAGGTAAAACAAGTCGTGGTGGCAAGGGCAGGGTGATGTAACCTTTGCAGCCTTGAGGGATCAAAAGCAGGATGTAAACACGGAAACTAAACCCACCTTATCTAGGTACAGAAAGTACGATTTGCGTCTGCCCTGGCCCTGGATAAAAAGACAAGCTGTAGGATGCCCAACAGAAGTTATTCTAGCCCCTGGGAGTGGAAACAAACTTATGTCATCATATGAAATGAATAATTTTCATTACGAATGCACATCTTGTGGAACCATGAAGTTGCAAGCGCACTGCCGAAAAGGTGTTGGGTGGCAAGTCCAGAGCAAAAGAGGAGGAAGCGGAGTAAGATTTTGATCTGCCCGAGTTGGCTATTGCTGACTGAGACTATTTTAACTGAATCCTGGCATATTAGTATTAAAATACTGACTGCGTCAACCAGTGTTGTCTACTAGAATAGCAGAAAACACTTTGGAAATAAGCTGATCGCTGCAGTTCCCTGGAAATTATTATCTGCAGTCATGACTACTTAATGCACAAAAATGTAATGTTCTGCGCCAGGGTAGTACAATAGAAGCATTGTGATAGTGTGATAATTTCTTTTCCTGGAAAAGCATAATTTAGGTCACTGAAATCAGTGGGACTGAAGGACACAGTTAAAATAAATCATGTGTTGCTCTCCTGAATAGCGCTAGCTGGACCTTAAATACGTTTCTAGGGAATGTAGTTGGAACCTTAGCACATCCCTCCATCACATTTGGGACACTGAGATTTTCAACAGCCAAAACTCCTATATGTGTTATGGCTGAACAGCATACTGCAAACCGCTGAAACTATTCGTGAAGATACCGCATTTTGAGAATCACAGCTCTGTGTCTGGAATTGAATTATTTGTATAATGTATCGCACAACCTATTGGCATGTTGAATGAATAAGAATGTCTCTGGAGACCTACAAATGGGAATACTTATTTGGAGAATTAGGAGACAAAACCAAAGGACTAAGCCTTCTGTAGAGCCTTTCTCCGCTGTGCAGAGAAAATCAAAGTCCATGTGCATGATCTAAACCATGTTTGACATGCCAGACTTTGGTTTCACCAGGAGACTCACTATGGTATTTGGTTATGTTTTTAAAACCCGCAAGTGTAAATTAGAACGAGCTAATTTTATAATTATTCCCAACAGACACGCAAGTAATTTAGTCTCAAACATGTTTATTTTATAAAGACACAATCATTCAAAAAAGAAGTGCTGAGAAACCACAAGTGGTTTGAGCAATAGAGGCTTAGAGCTTTTGCAAACACGCACGTGTTTAAAATGTGGTAGCATTTGTTTAAAAGCCATTGAGTGTTCTGTCCCTTTCTTTGCGGCTTTATGACTGTCCTTAAGATTAATACCAAGGACCTGGAGGGTGGGAGGGTTGTTTTGGTGGTGGTGTTAGTCATTAATTTAGTTTAAATTCCAGGAAAAAACTCAGTTGTTCAGACTTGAGGAATGAAGAACAAAATCATGCTTGTTTAAGATGTTGCTGGAGGAGAGACTGATCCTGAGACTGAATAGAGATAGGGAGTGGTTTGGTTTGGTGGGCTTTTTGTTTGTTTGGTTGGTTTTTTTAATCCTGAGACTTGATGGATTGTTCATTCTGAAGAGACAGGGATACCACTTTTTCTGTCTCAACAGCTTGAGGAAGCGACTGCTGACAGGGTACAAATATGCCGTGTGGAAAGGGCACCATATACAAATATGTTAAAATTGAGGTTGCAATATTAGCCTGTATATAAGTTCATAAAAAGACGGTTAGAAATTGTGAGGTTCTGAACAGCCAATGAGCAAGTTCACATATGTCATGACTCTCACCAGTTCTCTGATAGTTATTTTGGCATGACCTGAGAGGAAATAAATATTTGACAATGGCAGAAGTAAAGTGCCCCACAGCTTTTGGGTCTTATACAATGCATGAAAAATAGTGCTAATAATAACAGTACAATTTACAGGTGGCAAACAGCTCTCAAAACGATTGCGTTTCCTGAGAGCAGTAAGCTAGTTAGTCTTTGCTTCTTTTACTAGGAAAGATTAAACAAACAAGTTTAGCGTGGCTGTAATGTGCTGTCAAAGGTGAGTTTTAGCCTACTTCGCTTCTTTAAGGTGGTGTTTAAATAAATCTGTATTTGCCTTTTGGTAAGCAGTACTTTGTCTTCTGTTTTTGAGACAAATATCAACTTGGGGGGGGGGAAGGGAGACTGGTGATTTTTGTGTGGTTGTATTTACAGGTTGTTCTGTTTATAATTTCTGTGTTTACATTTAGTTTATATAGTGCAGATATAAAGCTTTTTGTAAACTTTCAGTAAGGTTTTTAAATACAGCTAGGTAGCAACCAGACTTTTTACATTTCCCATGTAAGTTTTTAGGATCAAATAACTAATCCTTAATCAAGCATGTTTTAGGTTCAAGTGTCTTGCTTCTGGAATAAGTTATTTAGCTGCATCTGAAGCCTAATGATGCTGGAGTTAATCTCTATTTCTAGATTCTTCAAAAGGTCTGCAAAAATTAAGCACCAATTTTTCAATAAAGGTGAGAGGATTTAGGACTATAACTTCATATAAGCTTTTAAAATTTCAAGCCCTGCTCAAGGTAGGATAGTATGGTTGGGAAGTCAAGATGACGTGAATTACAAAAAATTGTAATAAGTGGTTCTTTTAGATACCAGACCTTCCTGGCAATTTCCATAAAATTTCTGGTATAAAGTAGACATGAATATTTTGTGAATGAATCAATTGCTTTCTAAGTTAGAATATATATTTTAGTTTTTCAGTCTGGTAGAACTCAAACTGATTTAAGGGGCTTTTAGGCTTTATGGAATATCTTAAAATATATTTAGATCTTTTCACGGAATTCTAGATAACTTTAACATTGTATTGTATCGGTTTTGTAAAATATACCGGGTTCATAGCTTCAGTGAAAAATTAGATTTTTAACTTGAGTGAAGAAATATAGCCCTGATGAGAACAGATTTTAGTGGCTCGAGGAAAGGAATTATTATGAGTATTCAAGTCAGACTTCTGCATGAACTTACTTTGTAATGATCTCCTGCAATGTTTTAATACTGGTGGTCAAGTTTCCGGCACAGTCTAAAACTGTAATTCCAAGCCTTTCTCTGTGGTCAAATGTACAAGTCATTGCTCTCGTTGCTCTCTGCTCTAATAGGCATGCCTTCATATTTACATTTCCCATCAGAAAATGAGTGTTTTAAATTGTTGAGTGGAGGTTTCAAGATTGCCTCCAAAGTTGGAGAACTTTGTGCAGCAAGGGGTTACGTGTGGGACATCCTCATCCACATCTTACCGAGGTCAGCAGAAGGGCACCCATTGATGGCAGTGGGTAGTTGAGCACCATTGGTAGTGTTCTCCTCTAATATGTTGCTGTATGGTTTTTTTAGTTAGTTTACATGGTTGTATGCTAGAAACATATTCTTGCAATTTCTGTTATTAAAAAGTTCTGCCTTTCAGTTTTTGCAGCAATATGTATGTGACACATAGCTCTTCTGTGAAGTTTTTAATGTAGATGCACTGTTTCACCACTTTCATCTAACAAAGAATTTTCTTGATAAGCAGACATCAAAATTTTCAAATGTCTTCATCTTCAAATTGGTATTTTGTTTTAAATAGTTACCAAAGTTGAGTACTTATATACTTGCTTCCTGTAAGTTTTAATGCTGAAATATTTTATTTACGTATTTCATTTTCTGTATATTATCTGCAGCATGTGTTTTCCTATTTCATTTTTATTTCCTTTTTCATGCCTCTAAGAGATTAGATGTTGGCTTCCCTTTTGAGAATATCGGCTTAGATAAATGGGAATGAATGTTCAATATAGTCTCTGTAGCCCTTTGTTATGAAAAGCAGATGTAATAGGCGATTCCTACTTTTTTTACTTTAATGGCTTTCCAGCTGCATTTAGCTAGTTATGTTTGTTATAAATGTCATCATTCACAATAAGAAAAAATTAAATGCAATGAATATTGCAAAGCCGCAACAAAAGAAAGTGTCACTTACTTTGTCAAAGCTGAAAGAAACAGGTTTCTGCAGCGATGCAAATTTTCTCAAAATAAAGTATACATGTCTAAAACACCGACAAACATGTGAAACCTATGAATACTTTATTCTGCATATATCTCTAGTGTTTATAGACATATGAATTGCACTAAACAATAGTGCTACAAAGGAAAAGGAAGGACCTTAGCAAATGTGGTACCAGGTGGAGAGAGCCTCAGGGTGGTAAGCAGACATTTCTCATTTCCTTTTTGTTTCATATAGCTGTGAAGTGTGGGAATTCTGCTTCCCTTTTTGCATGCTCTTCCTTCTGTGCTTTTAAAATGTTTTCACAAATGTAAATATTGTCAGTGAGGCTTTGTGTAAGAAGACTGCTTAGAGAACATCTTTTATGAGGGTCACAATATTGACCGGGAGAGAATAAATTTCTTGATGGCGGCAAGCAAGATTAATGAGTAAATAAAATCACCAGGTGAGAATGGGAATTTCTAGCTCTGGGAATATTAAAATATATATATATACACACACACACACAAAAACTGTGGGAATTTTTGACAGAATTAAAAAAACCCTGAACAGTAAGAGGTGGCAGATATGGAGATTTGGGAAGTTGTTTCCATAACACCATGAATTATGAAATTACATTTGGATTTTAAATGCTTATGTGCTGCAAATAAAGTTTAAAAAAAAAAAAACCCTCTGAAATCCATCAAGTTTATTTTAAAGGCTTTTTTTTCCAATTGCATTTAACAGTATTTATAGGTATCACATTAATATAAAGTTCAGCATGGCAAATAAATTCTCTCAGTAAAGCCTCTCCATCTGAATGTATACTCAAAGAACTTGCTACTCAGTTTTCCTCCATTAGCCTATGTGTAGTTAAAAGCTACAATTAAAATGTCATCTGAGATAGGTGAGCAATGAATTTGTTTCAGACTTTCAGATCTGAGTCCAAAAGATTTTTTTAAAAAAAAAAAAAAAAAAAAAAAAAAAAAGTATCCTACAGTACTTCAAACGTGATGCACGCTCCTGTTTGGCTGCCAAAATTACCCTTGAAGACCTTATTTAAAATGATAGAGATTTACAGCACCTGTGTGCGTAGTCGATGAAGGGAAATGAAAATGTAATTGCAAGTACTCATCAAAAGTTCCAGCTTTCAGTTAGCTTCAGTTAAAAAGCACAGTTTATTATGAAGTGACATGGTAAAGTTGGCAGGATTTTGTCAAGTCTAAGCTGGAGCTGAATGAGCTACAGGTAGGAGATTAAAGGCTTGATCCATACCCCACTGAAGCGAATTGGAAGTTTCCCATCAGATCTAAGACTGTAAAATTTGCCAAAAGATTTTGATTGTGTGTGATAAGATTTTTTTTTTTTTTTAAATTTTCAGTAATTATTAGAAACATTACTTTATTCATTTACATATGTTTACATAAGAATAAATTAATATTGCAGCTGAAAATCCTATAGTACCATATTGTGGAAGTCACTGTGGTGATCGCAGATACTGGCGAGTGAGCCCTGGGTGTTGTGAAGAGTGGAACAGTGCCTGTCACCCGGCGAGGCCGCGATCG
>NW_009213984.1:15681-39321 GCF_000690835.1 Fulmarus glacialis
CTGCGCGCCACAGCGTGGCCGAGCCATGCGGATTTGAAGCAGGTCAGATGTGAGAACTTGCTGGTGCTCCTGTCAGCCTGGCAGGAGCACACAATGAGGTATTTATAGCTGCCTCCTACCAGCTGCAGGAAGAATGATGATACCTGATCTGGCATAAAATCTACCAAGATAAAATTACTTTCAAAAAAACTTTTAAAATTTATTTGTATCAGCAGAACGGCTTGGTACCAGTTCAGCTTCTTTTTGTTTTGAGCTTTTGCTGGTTTTTTTAGGTACTGAGCACCCGGAAACTGCACTTACCATCTCCGTGAACCACAGCTTGCAATTATTGTTACTACATACTAAGTATTATTATATTAATAATTTAATGCTATTAAATATTTGAGCTGTATTGAAGTAACTTGGGCTGTTATCTAAAAGCTAGTAGTTCTCAGGGTATAATTTGAGGAGATTTATTTTCCTCTTGTTGCAAAGAATATTCTCCGTGACAGGCTGCTTTCTCCTCTCCCTTCCCCCCACCTCTCCTCCCACACAAAACTTGTGCTCTTCCTTGCCGTGATGTAACCATTTTTCATATGTCTTATAGTCATACTATAAGACAGAACGATACTATTTTTTAAACGGGAGTTTATCAGGCATCATCCTTCTCTGTTTTACGGGCCTAACTGGTGCCATGGTGAACCTGACTCAGGAACATGTAGCCGAGCATGGTGAATGACAGAAATGTCATAAAATTTGTTACTGGACAGGCAGTACTGACCTTATTGGAGTAAATGCACCCTCAGAGCAGGTGATGGTGAGGTAATATTTCACATGAGGAAGTCTCACCAACAAAGGGTTAAAAATTACATCCTTTATTTTAATTTCATTTTAGATATTTGTTAATATTTTCAAATTTCGGTCAACTTGTGGGTGTTTAGTAGGCATGGGGTTGGTAAAAGTTTGTTGAAGAGGAATGCAGGATGATGAAAATAAACAGCTTAATTGTAAGAAAAGAGGTGATCACCTGGGAAATGTGTTGAAAAAGGTAATTTATGGAGGGGGGAGGAAGAAAATTATGAGAGGAGAAAATGATTGTCATGTTTCAATCGCAAGTGCATATGCACACATGCTGTTCTTCCATGTATAATCACATTACAGTCCAGGATAAGTGAATAGAAAAGCCTATGCAGATTTTAGTAAGTGATCCCTGCAACATGAGATGTGGGAGGTGAAAAGCTCTGGTGAATGACAATCGGTTTTATCTGGGTTAGAGAAGACTATCCACTATGTTTATGTCAATAAATACACTGAAAATAAGCTCTCCAGAACTGACATTTACATGCAGCTGCAGCAATGTCGAGAGTTTCAGAGTATTGTCTTGTTTTGCCTCTGAACTTGCAGCTCTGACTCAGGTAGCGGTCATCATTTATATGTACAAGTTTGGCAGCACCAAATAATCACTGGTAACGATTTTCGTCAAAGAAAAGGACAAGTGTGTGGATTTAAAACAACGTATAGAGCATATCTGTCTACGTTGGACCACTTCATTCATGCAGTAATTACCCGTGAAGACTTTTGCACAACTGCTTTTTACAGTTTCACTGACTGTTGTCCACGACCAGGAGTCGGGTTACTGGAGAGGTTTTTGCAAGCTCTGTTGACAGCATGGCCACAAGTAGGCAACATCAGCGTTTGGGCAGGAGAATTTGATGGATAAGATAAACCCTATATAAACTAACAAGCATATCCCTTGGCTATATGAAAGAAGATGACGGCTGTAAGGTCACATTAAAGTCCCGAATTATTTAGGAAAGCTTATGTCTTCCAGCTGGGAAACATCACACAGACAGTTCAGAATACACCAAAGTTTTGGTTTAATAGAAACATGGAAAGTCAGCTTGGGTAATTTTATCTGCTGTGTTCCCTTGTGCCAGTGCTTTGGAAAGGAGAGTAAGATCTGTCATTAGTCATTGTTGCCTCTTGTAAGCTATTAATTTATTATGCTCTTTTATGTCTGTATGTATTTTTGTAAATAGTGCTTAGATTAAAGTTAAGTGTACATATGTGTAAAAAGAGATGGATTGGACTTTCAGGGAAAGTCAAGCTTTTTGCCTCTGAGTAGGGCTGGTACAATTCGTACTCATGTAAAACATCTATGCTTCTCTGCTGTCTGTGAAAGGTTTGGTAAATTTAGAAGCGAGACTAAAGGTTGGTCATAAGAGCAAGTTGCAGAAACTCTGATTCCAGTTTTTCTCATTTTCATTAACAAAGGAACAGCCTGCGTGTGCTGGATATCTTTAGTAACTTGGTAGAACTTCATATACCCACCTCTGCACTCGCAAAGGGCTGCTGGGGTTGCTTAAGTGCTGTTCAGTCCCGGGGCTGTGTGTACACAGTCATGGAGTGGTCGGGAGAGAGCCGTGTAAGAACTCCTGAAGGATCTTTCAAGGTAATGTGTGAATTTAGCATTGTTGTTTTATTAAATAATCTTTCAGCTTTTCCAGCTTTTGATCCTGTTACACCGGTGCTTTGTGTTGGGGTAAATAGGAACCTTGGAAACATGATGTGATGCTGCGTAATCGAGTTCTCCAAAAGCCGTGAATGAAACTGTGTCCTCGCTGTAGGAAACTGAGCTGGGATGCACGACTGGGCACTACTTGAGCGGAAGGTGAACTCAGCTCTTTGGAAAGGAGATAAGGCACAATCTAGATAGCTTTAAAAGTCTCGGGTGAACTTTTAGTTTGACTTGTCTTTAGATGGATCAAATACATTCTGTGACTGCTACAGTTTGACAAGGAGTATTGTACCGAAGTCTGACTTCACTGTGTCATAGGCAGTTGTTCTCCTATTTTTCAAGTCTTGGATTCAGTAAAAAATGGATTAAGGAGAAAAAAAAATAGCGAGGAAATCTCACTGTGGATTCTGGTATTCAGTGGCTCCAGGCAAGCAAGGTGATGACATAAAATTAGGATGGATATTTAGGTTAGTGTTTTGGCAAGGTAAAGGGTAGGTTAACAAGGCAAAGATAGTAATTAGATAAACTCCTGGTTTAATTTCTCTTTTAGTTTCTCATTAGGTTTTGCCTTTGGGTATAGTCAGCTGCGGCGTGATTTTATGCTTTATCATGTTGAAAGGGGGTATTGTAATTTGGATGTAGGCTTTGGCGTGAACAGCCTTCTGGCAGAGGGAAGGCTCTCTGGGAAGGATGGATCCTGAAAGGAGGGACTCCAGGAGAAATCAGACCTGCAGAAAACCCGGCCTGTTAATACAACATCACCTTTTGCATGATATCTCTTGATTCTTGACGGTACCCTTGAGCTACAGCTCGTCTTTGGAGCTTAGCTTATGCCTGCTAAATGTCATTTTGTCAATCTTTTGCCTGACAAGGAGGGGTGATGGAGGTGTCGCAGCTGAGCAGTGTCCCAGTTATGTCTGTGGCAGTTCCTTAAGCTGAAGGGCAAAAGTTGCTGAGAAAGAAGATGAAGCTTTGGGAACGTGAGCCTGGAGCTGAAAGGAGGATTGAAGCACGTGCAAAGGTGCTTTGGCACTGCTGGAAGGTGTTGTACGGTGACTTGAGTCAAACAATGTACTAGTGCAACAGTTGGGGTTCCCTTCTATGAAAGATGAGATAATACTGAGTTACCGGAGGTTTTTCAACCTTTCCTAGTTAAAACAAAAGCTCATTTCAGGCCTATTTGCAACATTGCTACTACGCCTCTTTACTCAGAGCTCTGCTCTCTTCTGAATGGGTTTATTTAAGCCAAAAATGGATTATCCCAGTGTTGACAGCGAGCATGACCCACAGCGCAGCGTGAAGAGAAATCCAGTATGTGTACTATGGAGATAACTGGTTCCCCACTCATACTCTCTGTGGCTTGCGTGCTTGCCTGGTGCCTCTCCCAGCTCCCTCTTTGTGATTGTGGCTGTCTGAATGCTTGGAAGGTTTTTTTTTCTGTTTGCGTTGTCCGTGAACAGACGGCCCGATGGCTGATGGTTGCTCCTGCTGCTGTTGGTTTTACTGTTCTTCTCGGGTGCCTCATGGAGAACTTTCCCAACCTAGAGCTAGCCTTATGCTCTGCTGTGAGGGTAGTGCTCCGAAGCTGAAGAAACCTGAGAAGGAGAGACAGCCTTCCTGCAAGTAACAGATGGTTACTGTTTTAAGTACAGGCAAAAAAAAAAAAAAAAAAAATTATGGATTCCTACCTAACATGCAGTGCTGGGAGAGAAGGGAGGGTTTTCTTGGGGGGGTGTCTGAAGGGAAAAGAGGTGGAAAGAGGGAGGTGAGGGATGAAAAAGAGAAAAATTGATTGGAGCTTTTTTGTATCCTACTTAATCACAGTCATATGTCAGGCTGTTTGAGAGGAGGAGGGAGGGGATGGCTTGTTGAAAACTGTAGCGTGCTGGAATTCTGCGAGTGAGTTGTGCAGTGTGGTGAGTCCTGTGGCTTGCTGCTGCCCCGATGAATAGCGCCTTTCCAGAGCTGCCAAGCCCGAAGCAAATGTGGTCAGGGATTTATTACGAAATGTACCAAGCCTTGGCATGGGGCTAATTGCGTATAACAAGGAGCGTGCTGGAAACTCAGACCTGAAAGGTGACAAATGCAGAAAGTATTCTATATCTGATGCTGGTGAAAGAGGTTTTGTGTAAGGGAATGTCTGTATGTCTGTGTTTTTTGCTAATGAGCTCCCAAACATAGCTGCATGTTTTCTTGTTATTAGCTTGGTTAAGATGGATGTAGATTTCTTGTTTTGGTTATTTATTTCACAGCCAACAGAGTAATCACTATGTGGCTGTAATAGCTGAAGTTCTCAAAGCAAGTGTGTGGGTGCTGTCTTCAAAGTATCTGATGCACACATCCAAAGAGATGATAGAATAGGAAGTTATGAGGCTGGATATTAACAAAATACTGAAGTTGAGAGTTTGAAACCTGAATATAAAGGTTCCAGAGACAGCAAAAATGAACTGTTGGCCTTGGAGAGAATATTCTGTTCAGTATCCTCAGTGTTTGAGTGACAGATTTGTATAGGAAGACCGGCGCTTCTTCAAGTTTTAAAGTTTACTGGACTTACTGTATCCGCATCCCTGAATGCCTAATGTTCGTTATTGTATTACACAGCATAGGCCAGTACCACAGTGACATTTAACCCAGTGGAAAGCTTTTTTGCTTCCTTTTAGCGCTTCTTCCTGTTCTTTACAATATTCACAGCTGCATTTTTAAATCTTGTATTGGTCTGTGACATCAGCCGTAATTAAGCTTTATGTCTGTGGCCATGCTGAGATAAAGGATACTGCTTGTGCCTTTGAAAACCATCGGACTGTCCAAATGGGTATTGTCAAAAATCGGAGGTCCTTCAAGGAGTGGTGTGAAAAGAAAAACTGGAAAAAAACCCAACCAACCAAAAATAAAACACGGGATGGGTATAGAACTTAATTGACTTAGATGTTAACTAACATATAAGCTAGGCAATAGCAAAATGTGTTGTAAGAAACAGAAACAAATGCTGCAAAATTTTATGTGAATTTTCTTTCTTTTCAAATTGGCAGCATCAACTTTTTTCATTTTGAAGGAGAGCGGCTTTTGAGTTGATATTTCGGCCAGAAAACAAACATAAATCCATAGTAATAGGTTTCTGTTGTTTATAGGACATCTGCTCCTTGACATTTTTAAAACTCTTTCTCATCTAAATTATAGGGTCTGAAAAACATACTAGCTCATTTAATCCTTTTCTTGGTGGTGCAAGATTTGCTGTACAGTGGAGTATTGGGGAGAGACAGACACTCAACGTAGAAGCGTCCTGCATAGAACTGCCTTCGCTTCAGTTTAGTTGTGCCTAATGACTTGCATCAGTTTGAGACAGTAATGACTTGTGTGGCGTTGGTTTGTGGAACTGCTCTGAACCTGGCAAGTCTGTGGCAGGTGAGTTCTGTCAGGTTTATCTTAGCTCCTTTCTATCCACAATAGTCTTTACTGTATTACATTCTTGCCAGTGGAAGAGGAAGCAATGAGAATCCAGCAAAGTCAGAGTTCCTTAGTCTCGACAACCCTCCAAAGGTGTCAAAGCCCGTTATTTCATAAGAACAGTGAAAGAGCTTTCCACTCTGAGCCAAATCCTTTAATGTCAGCATTGATAAAGGTTGCGTTGTCCTGTTTGGTAGGGGGAAAACAAGTGCTTAGTGAAAGCTGGCCTGATCCACGCAACAAACGTTGCCTTTTGGTCTTGTCACTGCTTCAGTCTTTGTATTTGCTCAGTGCCTGTCTCCTCTGATGCGCTAAAGGAGCAGGTCCTGCAGTCCTGAAAATAACTGACTACCCCTTAACCATCAAAATCTCCTTGATCTAACTCAATGATGCAATAAAAATGATCCACTCCTGTTGTAAAAAACTGGTTTTTTTGATAATATAGATTCTTAATTGCTACAGACTCTTTAAATCATATTACACATGCATTTAAAGAGGTATTCCCCTCATGAAGACTGAGATGTGATATTTAAAAATGACCATGTTAACAAACAACTAAGTCATCTAAAAAAAATGCCTCCCATAGGGGAATGTTTGATACTTTCCTAATTGCAGAACAACAAAATTGTGTATGCAGAGTGATGGGAAAAGAAGAAATTGAAAGCAAAGGAGCATCTGCATTACAAAGTAACAGTTGGAAATAGTTTTGATTTTTCTTGTATTTTTTATTTAGCTTTTGGTTTGTATTTCAGTTATGGACGGGTGTACACAGAGCCCCCGTGCAGAAAGTCGTAAATTAAAAGACCAAAAATTTTCCAATATGCATGATCCAACTGGTATTTTCAGTCATGAAGAGATTTGCTCATTAAAAGATATTTCTGAATTTAGCAATCTTTTTTAATTCTGCTTTTTGTGAGATCAATCAAAATTTAATTAATAAAAAACAAACTACTTTTTCAAAAAACATCTTTAATGAAAAATTATTATAATAGAAACTGGTCATGCAATTTTAACAATTCCCTGCCTCCATTTTCAAGAGTCCTGGGTAGGGCAGGGTATTTAGTGAACTAGAAACACCTGAGGCGTTTGGGTTTTGGTAATACTTGCACATTAGGGTAGTGCAGCAGCAGCATGAATCTTTGCTAGTTCCACAGTCAAAGAATCATAATCCTTTGGACAAATTGTGTCAATATAGCAACTTCTTATTCTGAATCATAGCATATTAAATACAGAAAAGAGTAGTTTCTGTATTCCTCCAATTCCAAATTCTCCTGTGAACTACTGTAAGTACTGGTAGCACTGGTAGTACCTCCTGCCATGGCTTCCTGTCACGTTGATAGTCAGGAAAGGAGACATTTACGAATGAAGCAAAAGAAAGCACAAGAAAACCAAAAATAAGTATGCTTACACATTCACTCTTGTTCCATCAAAAGCTTTCATGTGGAGTATGCAATCTGAGGCACTTGGTTCAAAGAATGCATCTGCCCATAATAACTTGCTGTGTAAAAACTGATACAGGCCTGATATGGTGTGCAGAATAAAATGTTATAAAATTGTCCCAGTGTAGAGATTTTTTTTTTTGAGTATGGGATGGTTATAATACCTACAGAAGCTTTTTATTATTTAAAAAATAAAATGCAGTAGGTATAAATTTAACAAAATTACAGGGTTCCTCACAAGAACTATTCTTGCTGGCTTTAGCAGCATTACAGAGATCCCATTTTCACTCAGATAAGCTGTTCTTGAACCCTTTCCTAAATCTATGAAGCCCAAACAAGACTTCTTTTCTGTGGCATAGAACGTATACATGTCCGATTTTACCTTCATTTTCCACAATAACTATTCAAGATTTTTGTAGAAAGCTAGAAATAGATAGTTTTGATATCAAAATGGCAGTGTAAGTTTTGTAAAGATGCTGCCAGTTAGATTAGAACACATACAAAGTTGTATCTGTTGTATCTCAAATTTCTAGAGGGCTCCATCTTCCAGGGTAGAAATTTTTGATGGCTACTGACCATCATAATTCCATCTGTGCAAGTTACAGTAGCTTTTGTACCCATTACAAGCTCTGTCTAGAGCATTAATAGCCTGATGGTCCTTCTGTTGAAGCTAGCAGGAAATCTGTGCTCGATTCCAGCACAGTAAGTGAGGGATGGTGCTGAAGGAAGAAAAACAAATTCTACCATAAATCATCTTCATTTGGACAGGCATAATGATTGCACAGCAGACCGTAAGTTTTTCTGATCTCTAAAGTATGCCTTCTTGCTACCTTTCTAGCAGTTGTTCAGAATAGGCATCAGGGGATGCTAAATCTTGCAGTCATTGACCTGCTTTCCCTAGATGAACAGATGAAATGGGATATCTGGTGGGAGGTGAACTGACATCTTTGAACTAATTTTTGAACTAAGTGTTGGCCAAGTTCATCCTTCTGTTTTCCTTTCCCCAACATAAGACTTAAATTTAAGAAGGATTCATAAAAGCTGCAGTTTTCACTCTGAAGACATCCTCCAATTTTGGAGGCTTCCACTGAGGAAATTATTTTCCTCCTCAGTTCATGATCCTAATAAGCATGTTAAAAAAAAAAAAAAAAAGCAGCATACATGTAATGCTGTGATCCAAGCCAAAAATAATACTTGAGCAAGAGTGTTGTCATGGACTAACTATATCAGAAGAGTGGTAATAAGTTTATTACTTACAGACAGCATAAAACTTGAGAGATTCTCTTTACATTTCGTCAGACAACCTTCCAACAATATCCTGTGACAAATTAACGTGTATCAGGAACATGTAAAGGTGAAGATAAAGACTGCAGTAAAGATGGAATAGGTGTGTGAAGTAGATGGCTGTTGGGTTTGTGCACGAGGCAAAAGTAGGGGATATTTATGTCCTCACGTTACTTATGTTCCCTTGTTAAGGAGCACTGAAGGTTGAAACCTTTATATCCCTTTCTGGGATGTTATGTTGATGCAAGTTCATAGATAATACCAAGTATGTACGTTACAGTTTGCACCAAACCCAGATATACTGCCTCTGGCCCAAACTTTTTACAAAGGATGTGTTAGAAAGAAAGTATAGGTGACTCAGCCGGGCAGTTTTGTCTGCAAGAATTCTGGGTTTTTACAAATATGCCTATTATTGCTTCATAGTTTAAGAATCTTAAACATGAATTTCAGATGAAAAATTAACAGCTTTTAATGTAAGCAACACAAGATTGTTCCTTGGCACTGTATTAATGGACTAGAAGCATAAAAATAAACCTCCTGTGAAGAAGTTAAAAGCCCTGGCAAGGTGATTTCTGTTACAGATACCTCCTAAGAAACATGTTTGAATGCAAGATCAAATTACCAATGTCATATGTGTGAATATTTAATATATTCAGGAATAGATGTACATGGGACCATGGTTAGAGTGGGCACATAGGCTGGGCTAAGACAGTGCTTAGGAATTGTATAGGTCTGTAAGGGCTACCTGTGAAATATGACACTCGCAGAGTGCTTTAGGATCTCAGGCTTCCAGCTAGTTTGGCATTAGCTCAGGGATGAGGGGCTGTCAGCTTGGTAAGTGCTGCTGGAGAAAGTTAAATGAAAATAGCCATGCGGATTTCATCTTATTCAAATATGGGGAGGGGGAATGTCCTGGTTTCGGCTGGTTTATAGTTAATTTTCTTCCTAGGAGCTGGTACAGTGCTGTGTTTTGGATTTAGGATGAGAATAATGTTGATAACATGCTGATGTTTTAGTTGTTACTGAGCAGTGCTTACACTATGTCAAGGACTTTTCAGCTTCTCATAATGCCCTGCCAGCGAGGAGGCTGGGGGTGCACAAGAAGCTGGGAGGGGACACAGCTGGGCCAGCTGACCCCAACTGGCCAAAGGGATATTCCATACCATATGATGTCATGCTGAACAAAAACTGGGGGGGTTGGCCAGGGGGGTGCGGCTGCTGCTCAGGAACTGGCTGGGCATCGGTCCGTGAGTGGTCAGCAATTGCATTGTGCATCACTTTGTTTTGTATGTTCTTTTATCATTATTATTTTCCCTTCCTTGTCTGTCCTATTAAATTGTCTTTATCTCAACCTACGAGTTTTACCTTTTTTCCAATTCTCTCCCCCCTTCCGCTGGGGGTGAGTGAGCAAACGGCTGTGTGGTGCTTAGCTGCCTGCTGGGTTAAACCATGACAGGGAAAAAAAGTTTTAAAAAATAAACAAATTAAAAAAAAAAAAAAACAAAAACAACAACAAAAAAACCCCAAAACCTTGCCCCCCCAGAAAAACCCAAACCCCAATGTATGCTATGCTAGGACATGAGGAAAGTGCTTTTGTTTTCTGAAGTTTGGGATAGAAAGTCAGGTATTTATCTTGATGAGTTTAAACTTCTTTCAAGGGCATTCTTCTAACGTTTTCTGCCACTTTAATAATGTATAAAATAGACAAAACCAAGCTACAAAAGTCAAGGCACGTGGAACGTGGCATTTGCCTGTGCCTCACCCAGATCGGAAGGTGCGGTGCAGTTGTCACCTGAGGGGATGAGGGCCAGATGCAGCGGCCTTAAGACATGTGATGAAATTCTCCTGGGTTCAGTGGGGCACAGAAGCGGTCCTTAAAACATCAGAAGTGTGTAGCTTATTATGCAGAGTGCTGTCATGCTTGCTTACAAGTTTAAAGTACATCTTTGCAAGCGTTACTTGAAACAGCTTCCTTGCTCTATGTGGTGTGTGCCGAGTGATGAGCAGAAGCCACAGCAGACCTCGTCAGCTGGTGCAAGTCTTTTTCTGCTGATTAAATCTGCACTTCTAGCTATCCTGGCTGAGTAAGCAGGATTGTGGCAGGGCATGTGAAAACAGGGATTGCTTTGCTTTTTCTTATTATTTACCATTTGTGCTGACACACTGCCTAGACCTGCTGCCCAAGGACCTCCTTGCTGCACTGTTTGGGGTACTTTACAGCACAAAGTGAAACCCTGGTCCCTGCCCTGAAGAGCTTGTGGGAAACGTACTTCTTCGCTCCGTCTGCAGGGCTGTGAGTGATGTACAAGTACACAAGTAACCACAGACTGCCAGGCCGTACTTCCCTCTGATTTGTGAGGAAAAGCTGGGTGAAGTTCAATGACCCATGTTAGAGTCAGTCAGATAAATACTGGCTAATTCACTACAAACATTACTTCAACTAAAAACAGGTTTGTTGGCCGGTTTTGCCGAGATGCCGAGTGATGATGCTGTAACAAAAACTGCCATGCTGGTGGAGTTGGGCTTAGATGCAGTTAACCATTTCTGCCTTCCTTCTCCAGGTAACGTAAATAGTTACGGCTCGAAGTGTGCAGCACCAGCAATTTATGGCCAGATGTTTAACCGTCGCCGCTGTGGAGAATGGCAGGTTGTTACTGCGGGGGCTGGCCGTAGAGGGGCACGGGGGGCGGGAAGGAGGCTGGGGGTTAGAAATAACCTGCTGGTGGGGATCTTTAGAGCCTTTATGTAAACACGGCTGGAATGAAAACAAGGTGGGGTGGTTGTGTGTTGTGTGGTGGTTTTTTTTTTTTTTTTTTCTTTGGAGACCTGTACAGCGTCCAAGCACAACATTGCAGGCTGAGCTGCACGCTCCCTTTCAGAAAGGCACCACAGTGCAGGAGATCGGGCCCGTGAGTCCGTTTCAGTGCTGGCTTTGTGCATGGCGCCGACCTTCAACGTCAGTTGTATTTTTGCACTGCGGCTGTAAAGGGTGGAAAAAAAGAAGGAAAAAAAGGATAGTGATCGTAGGGGGGAAAAATAGCTGGTATAATAGCAGTGAACTGGAATGACAATATTTATCTTTAATTTGAATGATAGGGCCTTGGGTGTAATAGAAAGTAATAATAAAAAAATATACTTGAGGTCTTCTATGCTTTGGGGTTTTTAAAAAAACTCTCTTAAAATAGAACCTTCCTCACTTCTTAATCTGAAAATAAGCAGTTTACTATTAATAGCCTGCCTTTGTTCAATAAGACTCATACTTTACTCATCTCCCCATTGAGAAAAAGTTTGACTGTATACATAGGTATCTTGCTAAAAAACTGTACAGTGGCATGTAATTTTGACAAATTTAAAGTTATTTTATTTATGCAGTTCTTGCATTAAGTATAAATGTGGTTATATACTTTTTTGTTTGAGAAGGCAGGGTCAACAAATGCGCTTTGGATTTGGAACAGAAGGGGTAAGTATTACTCTGTGGAGCTTGAAGGATGTTTGTTTCATCTTCATGGGTCAGCACCTCCATAAATTTGTGCCAGATGTAGGAGGCTTATTGCAGAAGTGCCGTATGGCGCCGGCGCACACACTTGATTTCAGGAAACCCTGGTCAGAAAGGTAGAAGCTCCTACTCCTTGGCATACAAGATGTCAATTCCTAGCATGGTGCAGGATCAGACTGCATAACCCTTTTACTGCTTGTTGTGCCATGTTGTTTAAGAGCCATGACAATCAAGAGAAATTGTCTCTATCCTCCACCTGTTCTGCTTTGGCTTGGGGGAGTTTGCCAGTAAATGTCTTACATTTGTAAGATGTAAGCTTTGTAAGATGTTCATGCCTGTGCTTGTCTGATGCTGATCCTGCCGTTGTTTTAGATGGATGTAACTCCTAATCCAAGTGCTCTACTGACCTGGAAAGACTCAGTGCAGGTTAGAGGTCTACACGTAAGGATCAACTTACAAATCAACCCTCATTTCAAATATTGTTTCGTTGTCTTTCCTTCCCCTCACCACCCCACCCCCCCACCCCCCCCTTTTCTTTTGCCTTTTTATTGGCAGGGGGTGGAGGGAGGGAGAAGAAAAAACAGAGGTTTCAGCTGCCTGGGAATCTGAGGCCTTTCACAGATAGTGGAGTGGGGATGGATGCCACTCACTTGCTTTGTCGCACAGAGAGAGGAAGTTCAAATATGTTTAACCATGGTGGGCTTTGGCCAGTTCCTTCATCAACCCGAGGGGCACATAGTGCATTATATCTGCTGCTCAGCCAAGAGGCACTGAAGGGCTTGCCCCACTGGGGAGCTGGGAGCAAAAGCAGCCTTCAAAGTAGAGAAATGTATTTTTAAGGGGGGGGGATCAAAAAGGTGAGGGGCCTTTGGCTTAAGTGCTGTACTTTCATAGGCTGAGGGTAGGTAGGGAGTGAGGACCACAGTGGGCTCCATGCAGGAGAAGCTGAAAGGTACACCTTAACAGAAAGCCTGAACTGTGAAGTTAGAGGTGTCCTGCAGAAAATGTTTCCCCTCGCAGGGACTGAAGTCCCTTGCATTTGTCCCTGTGTACATAGCTGAATTATTAGTGTAGCTTCCTGAAGCATCCACTCTAATACCTACTCTAATGCAACAAACACAAGCTTTAGTATGTTTTGCAGAAGGTTAATGAAGAAAGAACAAAACCTTTATTCTATTTTTCCCTGCCAGCAAATATAAGTAAATAATAATGATAGTCAATTAGAAACAAACCATGTTCTACCTAGTGTGTAAATGCTAAATGGAGAATATCACACAGAATTGTGACCTGCTAACCATGTATACAAATTACTTGGAAAACGAGTTGTGATGTGCAGCATATTTCAAAATGCTTGTGTTCACAAAATGTCACTTGTGACACTATTATACACTTGAACAATTTTACTGAGGTTTAAGAAACATTGACTAGTTGTTAATATGAAAAGCCCCATTTTCAGTTACTATTTTCTTTTCTAAGCAGATATTGTTGTATTGTTTTTGATCATGTTTGAGGAAAGCAAAATTTCAGCTGCCGTAACCACATTAAGTCAGTAGATAGTAGCTCGGGAATGCTGCTATTGGCATGTGCTCTTGAAAGCTTATTAAGAGAGAAGAGCGTTTGCTACAATCATTAGATTTAATGAATAAAATCTTCCTGGCATTTTGTGCAAATGGTAGATTGTCAAGAACTATATGAAATTTGTGAGAGATGTGAGAAACAGGTTGTATGGCCTAAAATCAGAGCCACTCTTACAGAATTAGTTTGCTTTTCCTCCAGAGATTAACACTTAGCAACTCTGGGCTAAATTTCAAGAAGAGCGAACTCTAACCTGTGCATTTTCCCTTCACTTGTTTTTCTTAACCTGAAAACAGTCTTAAGAGTGTTTGCTATAAAATGCCAGGAAAAATAAAATGAAATTAAATAATCCATTTTCAAGCTTTGGGAACTACTCTTTTCAGTTTGTGAAGGAAGCTAAAAATACCTCCTGTACTCAGCAGCCATTTGAAGGCTTGCTCAAGTTCAGCTTGTGCACCATCAGATGTGCCTGGGTATTTTCTGCTTTAGGTGCATGCCCCTGTAGAAGTGCCCTCGCCCTCCCAGATGAGTTTGCTCGTATGTAGCACTTGTGGAACCTGCTTCTGAGTTAGCAAATGTGCTTCTGTGTGCTATATAGGACGGGAGAGCTCCAGTCCGTTGCTCTTCTCTCCTTCCATTTCTGTCCAGGAGGAAGACTTTGTCCCAGCACAAGTGTGATTCATATTTACCACCCAAAAGTTTATTTTTGTCTTCTCAGATATGGAGTCTAAAACTAATATCAGAAAGAATGCTACAATAATAGCTATATGAGTGGCAAGTATGGAAGTGCAATTTAAGGGAAGCTTCAGGAA
Organism: Fulmarus glacialis; assembly: GCF_000690835.1. NCBI lineage: Eukaryota > Metazoa > Chordata > Aves > Procellariiformes > Procellariidae > Fulmarus > Fulmarus glacialis. Next base: position 30,229 of record NW_009213984.1, read on the forward strand.
GTGTACGTCAAGATGCTGCATTGTCAAAATTTGAACACACTTGAACTCCCATTGGGCTGAAGACTAATGGTATTGTAGCTGGGCGTAGTTTTGGTATGAGATGTTAGTTTGCTCTTTTAGAACTACAGGAATCCCTCCTAGGCCTGAGGTCGTGGTAGGCTGGGCCAGATGCCAACCCCAGGCCTAGGGAGAGGGACATCCAGGCGTGGACGCTCAGGAGATCAGGGTCCTACCATGTATTTCAGCACACTCCTGGTGTAGTTTTGATGCCACTTTTGATTGTTTTTGTGGTAAAAGGAGTAGCAAAGTAATTTAAAAGCTGCCAGCTGGCCATACATTTTAAACAGTTGTTCTCAGTTCCCATCCTTCTGTTTCTTGACTGTTGTTCAGGTGGTACACACAATTTGTATCTGATATCAAGTGTTTTGAGATGCTGAATGTGCTGAGAAAAGGCAAATATCTTAATACGCTGCTGCCATCCAAGGGCTAATAAATACAGTAAACACATACAAACACAGGTTTTTCAGGTGCCTTATTTTAGTTGTTATTTGCTGAGACATTCCTGTGGCTGTAAAGATTTACAATTTCCTTTCCGTTAGTGTCTTCTATCCTGCTTGTCAATTTTAAACTAGATTTTTTTTGAGGTGTGATTTTGTTCTTTAATCAGCCGAAGGTGTTTATTTTTCTACATTGCACAATTTTCTAGTGCATAAGAACTTGAAAATGAAATTGAGTAGAAAATCATTGTATAAACTACTGTGAGCCTCGTTTTTCTGCTTTTGTTGCCCTCTGAGATAGAGAACTCTGTTTCTGTGATCCTGGACATCCTGGATAGATAAGCAAGGGATGTTTTCACTTACGTAGGTAGTTCTGTTTCAGTTGGCCTAATGTGAAATAGGTGCTTTATTTTTGTACAGTTTCAAAATCAGTATACTCCCAGAAGTAAAATGCATATAGGAGAAATGAAAACTCTACAGAACAAACTGATGTCCATATCCATGCTTTCTGAATATCTTTATCTCCGTTTTTTGTCTCTTGGGCTCAAAACTGGAATTCAGCAACAACTAAAGAGCTCTTAGCTTGGACTTGCCTGCCTCTTAGCTTGGACTTGCCTGCCTCTTAGCTAACTTCTTTTTTTTGACTGAAATCCCAGAACTGCCAAAGCTACTGTATGATTCAGCAGGGCCCTGGGTATATGAATACCAACTAACGTTGTAAAATAACAGTACAAAAATTAAAGTTATGATCTTTTAGTGCTAATTTAGATTTTACATTTGAAAAATTAAAAATTGTGAATGAAATCTGCATTTGAAAAATGCTTTTTTTCCCAAGGCATTAACTATTGAAATAGTTGAATATACAGACATTCATCATGAAGTTGGAGATTCTTAAAGAATTAGAAGAATGAAAAAGATGCTCTGCTAAAGCTTTCAGGGGACTGTGGAATTGAAAGCTTTGTGAATTTTAATTTATCTGAACTGATTTTCTTAGATATAGAGTTAATTTTTAAATCCAGAGGAAGTCTAAATAAACCCAAGCCAAGTTAATAATACTTGTCTGAAATCTTCCCTGATGGCAAGATTTCTCATCTGGTGTACTTGGAAAACATTTGTGTGGCTCATTTGCCTTTGACTCAGTAATAAATACATGCATGTTACCTGGATTTAGCAACATTTTTCCTTTGGGCAATGAGAATGAGTCAAAAGAAATGTTTGATAAAACTATGAGCAACTGAAAAAATTGAATTGGATTGGAAAATAGTATGTCTTCAATTAGAGGAATCTGTTCTTTCTTTTTCTCAGTCTTAGAATATATAATCATTTTAACCTTCATTCTTAATATAAATCATACCACACTCCATAGAGAATCCTGTTTGCTTCTTGGTAATTCTTGTGGTTTAACCCCAGCTGGCAACTAAGCATCACGCAGCCGCTCGCTCCAGTGGGATGGGGGAGAGAATTGGAAGGGTAAAAGTGAGAAAACTCATGGGCTGAGATAAAGACAGTTTAACGGATAAAGTAAAAGCTGCGCATGCAAGCAAAGCAAAACAAGGAATTCATTCACTGCTTCCCATCGGCAGGCAGGTGTTCAGCCATCTCCAGGAAAGCAGGGCTCCATCACATGTAACGGTGACTTGGGAAGACAAAGCACCATCACTCCGAACGTCCCCCCCTTCCTTCTTCTTCCCCCAGCTTTATATGCTGAGCATGACGTTATATGGTATGGAATATCCCTTTGGTCAGTTGGGGTCAGCTGTCCCAGCTGTGTCCCCTCCCAACTTCTTGTGCACCCCCAGCCTGCTCGCTGGTGGGGTGGGGTGAGAAGCAGAGAAGGCCTTGGCTCTGTGTAAGCACTGCTCAGCAGTAAGGAAAACATCCCTGTGTTACCAACACTGTTTCCAGCACAAATCCAAAACACGGCCCCATACTAGCTACTGTGAAGAAAATTAACTCTATCCCAACCAAAACCAGCACAGTAATAAACTTGCAGCAGTGTGAAAAGTATCTTTGGACCTATAGGAGAATAGGGTCCCATGCCCAGCAGCAGCTTAGATACTGAGGATACCACTCCTGGGTATGGGTCCATAGACACTTTTTGGTGGCAAAAATTAGTTTCTCCCTCATTTCCTCCAATCGTGGGTGCTCATTCTTACTATTGAACTGCTCCAGCAATGGAGGCTGCACAGCTGGTGGCACAGAGCTGAGGGTTGGGTGATGGGCTGGAGATGGGACAGGGCAGGATGCTCCTCAGCCCCACATTCTCCTTGCAAACTTAGACCTGTGTCTGAAGTGTCGTCAACATGGATTGCTCCCAGCTGTATCTGAAAACCTTGTAGTGGACTTTTAGTTTAAAGGATAGGAATTCTTCTAAATTGGAAAACGCAGCATTTCTAAAGTGAGGTAAGGTTCTTTCTGAAAGTTAGCACCACCAGAGAACAGCAGCTCAAAATCTCCTGGGTCTCATGCTCTCATTTTCCAGCGTCTTGAGTTACTGACTTGCGCTGTAGCAGATACATGACTTCAAACACTTGCTTTAGGCACTTTTCCTTATATCTTGGTACATTGTCTGATCATATTGATATAAATCAGGCATGAGACTTCTCATCTGGAAAGGTCTGTGATGAAGGTGCGTAGGGACAGTATTTGCAAGTGTTATAATTAGTGCAGCTGGCAGCGTGCCAGCTTTCCTTAAATGGGGCTTGAGCAGGAGAGAGCTGCTTTTAATTTAAGACAATTACAATATGGTTCTAGCATTTGTACTAACTACATCTACTCTCCCCACCCCCAAATTTTGATTAATAAAGGAATTTATGTTCGAATTTCACCTCTGAGCGACCCCCTCTCGTTTAATACTTTTTAATTGGTTGCGCACAGGCATAGAGATGACTTGGAATATTTTTCTTAGCAATTATTTCATTGGGAAGTGTGGTGCTTGTAGGAGTGCTTCATGTGAGGTGGCAGATGCTAACTGCGGTGGCTCTGAGACTCCCCCTGGTTCCAAAGAGGTTTTCTTATTTTTGAGGAGGGCCAGGTTTTAACAGATGTTGTAATAGGAGCAAGACTTGTTCAATATTGTGGGCTGTCTTGTTTGAGGAGGGTAGTCGTTTAATGAAGGAATAATTTCATGGACGGCTGTATCAGTGGGCAGATGTTATACAATTCAAAAAGATAATCTGTTCCAATAAAAAAAATCAATGTTGCAGAACTTGAGAGCGTTATTGTCTCCCTAGAGGTAGTATTAATTAAGAGCCTAAACCTAAGAACAAGGTCAGACATTTTTCTCTTTGGAGAGCTTGTTGGAATGAATTGATTTTTGTCTGAATTTGTCTTTTACTCATGTATCTTGTTAACCATGTTAAGTCAGAAGTGGCCTGTGAACAGCAAAGCATCTAATTCCTTTTTCCTATGTTTTTGTGAGCAATAGTTGTCTTTGGAGAGCATACTAAACACTGACTGCAGTAAAACTAAATATAAAAGGACATCCAGTCATATTTTGTGTATTATTAGCAAGGTCTACTAGCGTTGGTACTTTTTTTATTACAAGAACTGTTTTGCCACTTATGTGTTACTTCTTCCCCACGCCTTCATTTCCCTGGACTTTACTGCCTTTCATTCAGTTTGTTTAAGAAAAGATAATTCTTGCACCATGCCTTTCACCTGCTCTTCTCTTATATAAAAGGTAGCCAGGTTTTGGCCTTTAGACCATAAATCAAATGGATTGTGTTCCCTAAAATTGGACAATCTCTACTACCTACTGAATCAAGATGGAAAGATTCAATAAATAAATAAATTCAAAGGCATTAGAAAAGTCCAGTTCTGCCAAACGTTGAGCACATTTTGTGAGGAACTCGTTGCCCTTAAAGCCCTTGACATCTATAACAATTAAATCAGTTAACTCTTTGCTGAACAGCATGCTAGAAGAATATATTAAGAATATATGTAGAAACGTTGTTGAGATTTCATTATTTGCAGATAAGCAGAAAACATGGCTTCTCTTTTTTCATAGTGCTTTCCACTTGAAGCTAATTGTAAAAATAAAGAAAAAAATAAATCTGACTTCTTTTTTTCCTCTCCTCCCAGAAATGAACAATGACTTGTATTTTCTTCGGGTGTTTCTGGATTATTCAGTCTTTACAGAATTAAGAGGCAAAATATTTAGTAATAGCAGGAAGACTCTTCCACAGAAACAGACTTTGCAGACTTCTTGGTTTTTGTTTGTGGTGTCTGTAATTTTCTCATTGTTTTTAGAGTTCCATAATATTTTGTTTTCCTACAAAAACACCTGCCCTCATATTTCATCAAGTATGGCAGCTTTTGCACTGGGAACCATTTATTTTGGTGCAAACATCATAATCCATGCATTTAAAGTGATGAATTCTGTTAAATCAACATTTAGGAAACAGTTGCTCATAGTAGGAGGTCCTCTTTAATATGTGAATTATAAACTGGGAGGTCTCTTTTCTGCTCCAAATTTTTTCTCAAACATATTTAATCCATAAGATTAAAAGGTGAAAATGAATTCTTTGTACATTGCTGAAACTTGAGAGCACAGTCAAGGAGTGAAATTATCCAGAGTTTTGGCAGTACCGTGAATTCAATAATACACTTTTTGTAAAGCTTTCATACAGTACCCTCTTTATCTTTAATGTTTCCTCATGAGAGATTTCAGTTTTGAATGTGTATTGTTTCTTATGATTTACACCAAAGTGCAAAACCACTACTTGATGTTTTGGACCAGAGCAATTCTATAGTGCAGATATGCTGAAAGAAAGTTCCCCTGTCTGCTCATCTGATGGAGAAATATTGACAGACTGGAGAAGGTGGCTTTTGTAAGGCTCAGTTTGCATGAACTGCAGTGATGGTGAGTGAGCAAACTTCAGCTGGACACAAAGCACACTGAGAGAGCCAGTGAACAGTTTTGTAGGTTGGAGCTTTTTTTTTTTTTTCATGAGATGATGATACAGGACAAGGACTGCTGCCTTTTCAGTAATTTGGGTTGTAATCCTTGCATCATCCTATAGCTCATTGAGATGTTATTTGTAGAAGTGTAACCAAAAATCAGAACTGTTACATGAGATCTTCAGTGCCAGTTTCATGTTTGCTCTGAATCCTTTATCAATGCATACTGTGCTTTGTTTGCCTCTGGTTTTCCTTAGGTCGATTCTCTTCACATTGTCCTACTGTTAGTCCTGGTCAAAGTACTGTTATTATCTGACACTTTATGCATAGTGTTGACCAAGTTCATACAGAAATCTTTGAGTATGTTTATAAAGAAAGAAATTCTCTGGTTTTTGTGTGAACCTTCAAGACTGTGAAGTAGTCTGTATAAAAAAAGCAGGTTGTCATTGAATTCAGGAAGTGAAAAGAAATATTCCATCTGCTAAAAAGGCTAATGTATATGTAAAGATGGCATTTACACAAGAGCAATAACTTTGCTCGTCAGTGAAATGGGTTAGATGATGATAGTAATTAGTCAAGCTCCTCATGTGTAGTAAACTGTCACATACAGTGGTAAATGTGGACCATGAAGAAATGGCTACATATTGTTTGCTCAATAAAGGTTATGCTATTATTACATGACGGCTTGAAGTGACCTAGTCACAGGTGACCTAAGTTATTCAAAATCAAAACCAATTTTCAAGATGCTTGGACAGGCAACTTTTTCCTCCAGCATTGGGATACCAGGTGGTATCAAGCTCATCTGAGTGTCTCTGGTTTCCATAAAGAATTTTCTCATTCCTCATGTATTCATTCCTCGCAGACCTTCTTCATTACTAGCCGTATCGGAGCTAGTAGTAGATTATGTCTGTGTCACACCAGCTGGAAGGGATTTGGCATTTTACTTCATGCAGGGCAAAGGTTCCACGTGTAAGTGCAGCTTCGTTGACACTGCAGCTTTTCTGTATTTTTTGGCGGTAGTTTGGTGTTAATTCCATCAGTTAGCGACAAGGATGTTACTCTTATCCTAGAAGATGAAATTTTGCTGTGATTTCTGAAAGTAACATTTCCAGCTCCTGATGCAGGCAGTAGCGTTGAACAAACAGAAGCACAGCAAGATTTGTTTTATTCAGACAATTGCCTGGCAAGCTGTTTATCCTGTATGTGATCCAGCAGGCATTGTGCAAACTTTGACAAACCCTGCGTGGTTCTGATAGAAGGGAAAGTAGTGAAGTGCTCTAGCAACTCTGCTCTGACCTTCCTCCTTAATCTAGTTGTACAATTTGTTCCTACAGCTAAATTTCTCAAGCCATGCAATATTTTATCTCTGACCCTTTGCTATCCAGTACTGGCCTTCCTGCCAGTTTTATACTGCCACCTGTCTTCCCGTCTGCTTTTGAGGTCTTCCCCTGCTGTGGGGTTTTTTTTCTCAATAGTGCTCCTTTCCAAGCTGTATTTCCAGTCTGTGAGTATGTAAAGGAACTGAGTAAACTCTCCTTCGCTGCTTGCTCGTTTGCAAAGGTAATTCACTTTGCCTGAGACATGCTCGCTTCTCCTTAGCGTATGATTAAGTTTGACTCTGATATCTTCTCTGATATCAATTGCTCGGTTTAGCTGCTGTTTTTTCCCTAAGTGTCTCGGGGATTTTTGTTGTTGCTGATTTTTTTTTTTCTTTGGCTTCGTATCACTCATGCGCTACCAAAGCAAACTTGACATTCAAGTAGGATAATGTTATCAGTTTCACGTTGTACTGTACTGGACACATTCTACTTCATTCTCCTCCTGTCAGCAGCAGCAAGTCAAGCAGTCCGTAAGTATTCAAGACATTACAGTAAATGAAAGAGAAGAATGGTGTGCCTTTTTCTTGTTTATTTGTATAAAACCTTTTCACTGTTGAGGCAATGTTAATGTTAACTTTCTTTTGTAAAGATTAAAAATAGAGCTGTTGCCTGAAAGACCTTACCTTTTAACTTCAAGTGCTTTTTTTTTTTTTTTTTTAAATTATTCATACAGTCAAAGAAAGAAAGACCAGAAGGGTTTGTTGAAAAAGTTGTCTGATCCTCTTGTATATCACAGGCCATTGTACTTCTTGCACTTACCGTATATTAAGACAATAAATTGCATGTGACTAACACGAATTTGTACTTTGTCATTGTATATATTCTGGAAAGGTTTCTGACTCCTAATCTGTTGGTATCAAGAGCTGAAGAATCTAAAATGACTGGCTTTGGTAACTTAGACCATTGATTAATCATCCTTTCTGGAACGTCTGTCCATAGCTGAGGTTGTTTTATGCCTTCATGAGCTGAAGTAAGATTGGTGTTTTCTTCCAATGGAGGCACTTGGAAACCACAGTAAAGTCTGTTCTCAGAGCTTCTCTGTGAGTTAAACAAGTTGAACTTTTAGTTGCTTAGTTACAAATCTTTGATTGTGTTCTCTCTGACTTTAAAATATCATTTAAAGGTGGGCCACACATTTTTAAGCTGATTTTGATGTTGGTAAAGCTGTGTGTAGAAACGCTTCAGCTTGGTGTTGAACACTTCTGGGCTAATACATGTTCTTGCAGAAGCTTGCTTGATATGGATATTACTAGTAGAGCCTGGTTCTACACTGGTGATGACTCTGAGATCAGCCAGTCTTTTCAATGGATGCTTATTAGTTATTTTTAGCATCAACTTTTTTGATCAGAATTTTGGATAATACAAAGTGAAATGCCTCACAAATATTGATGTGCTTTATTTGTAAGCCCTTATTTAACCCAATAGATTTGTTATACTCATCAGAGGATGAAACCTCCTTTGTTTCACTAGATCTGTTTTCCATAAATCTATGATGTCTGGCATTAATTTAATAACTGTTCATTTGTTCTGTATCAATTGAATCCCCTGAAAATATTTCCTTTCCTTGTCTGGATCGATGTCAGATTATAAATGGCCTGTAAGTTATTTGGGTTGTCCTTCTTTGAATGTTGACACAACGTTAACTATCTTCCAGTTTTTTTGAATGTTCTTGGTATTATAGACCTTATTAAAAGCTACTAATGGAGCAGAGATGACTTTTTCCACGCCTGTTAGGATTTATGTCACATGCCGTCAGAGCCTGTTTATACACGATGAGAAATGAAGAAGTGGTATCTCATCTTACTGTGGTAGCAATGTATTATTTTGCTTTTCTGGTACAGTGTACAATTAAGGATTATCACTACGTGATTAGAATGGTGCTTTCTGTCTTTATGTAATCTATGTAAACTTAATGTGTTTTCTGCATTGTTGTTAGATCACGTGCATCTTGTAATGTTGATAGCCACTGTGCCCAATACCCTTGAAAAAGACCTTACTATCCTTAGCATTACTAAGCATGATCTTTTTTTCATCTTTAGCTTCACTATTTTGACTTATTGTAACTTGTCTAAGCCCCACGTAGAAATCAAGAGGGGTTGGTGTCCCAGCCCTGGATCTGGAACCCTTGCCATATGTGCTTGCTGCATGGGGACCAAATCAGGCCCCTACATCCTGACCCATGTGCGCTCCTGGTCATCTGCTTCTTGGTCATCAGTCTGAGAAGGAGGAAGCTATACCTGTAACATGAAACACGCTCCCTCCCATCCAAAGACTACTAACCTACTCTCCTCTTTCATAGAATCATAGAATAGTTT
>NW_009213985.1:0-261 GCF_000690835.1 Fulmarus glacialis
GAGGCTTTTCCTCACCCATCACCATGACCCTCTTCTCCATGGTGGCAGGGACCAGCTGGAATCTGCGTCTTCCCCCTTCCCCGTGCCCCTGATGTGGGGACGGAGCAGGACTTCCCCCATTACTAACACTAATTTGAGCATCATGTGCTTTAATGGGGGACTTCTCACACTCAGGGAGGAGGAAACGAGCCAGGCAGCAGGCAGTGGGGTGCGAGGCAGCTTGCACAGGCAGGAAGGCCGCAACGAGGCACACCGCAAGAG
>NW_009213985.1:404-1155 GCF_000690835.1 Fulmarus glacialis
TCCCTCTGCGCTGGAGCCCCGGAGGAAGGGGCTGGGGAGAAGCCACAGACCCCACAACCTGCTGAGCAACCCCAGCCTCATCCCCACCGGGGCCAGTCCTGCTCCGTGCAGGTCAGCGCGGGCCAGGCACCGCTCGGGGACACAGGGAGTTTCGCACAAGCTGTTCCCTGTCAGTCACCATCAGTGCTGGGGATGGAGCGGGATGTTCAATTCCCCGGCACAGCTGCCGCCGTGTCCTGCAGATGCCAGTGGGGTGCCAGATGCAGGGTGACCCCCAAGGGTTGCAAATCAAGAGAAACACCAGTGCACGGCGTTTCTCCCCCATCTCTCCAGGGCAGTGTGGGCACCCATGGGTGCTGCCACCACTGCGTCCAGCGGCCCTGTGGTGACTCGCAGCGGGCGCTGGGTGCTCCATCCCCCTGGGTGTGACAAAGGCACATAGCCCTGGCTCTGCTCCCCACACCACCCCCTGTGTTTTCCCAACTAATTGAATTCAGAGAGATTTCTTCCTAGCAGTGCCAATCGATGAACCCCGTGTTATCAGCCCCCCCGGTCCTCAGGATGGATATGGGTGAGGGGAAAAATTGAATTTGCGGCCATTTTCATTGGGATTTAATTGGGCAGTCTCACCTCGTTGCCTTAATCCTGGGCGCTGACACACACAGCCGAGCCGGCAGCTCCCCTTATTTATCACTTCTCAAATATTTGCCTCTTCGCAGTCGTGGGAAATCGATTCTCCTCCCTGTGGCAT
>NW_009213985.1:1220-1563 GCF_000690835.1 Fulmarus glacialis
ACAGGGCGATTGGGGTTTAAGAGGCACTTTGATAGCAGAACCGGCACACATTAAGTGCTCGTCATCAGGGGATGATCATGACTTATTACCGCTAATTCTCCCTGCGCAGCTGCAGGGCTGCAGGCCTCTTCTTTGCTAATCGCCGCATGGCTCCATGCCGAGGCGCCGGCACGAGGCTCCTGCCCCGCTCCCTGGGGACGGGGTGCTGTGTCACCCCCCGCTCTCCTGGCTCGGCCCTTGGTGCCTTTGGGGGTCCTTGTCCCCAGGGTGCAGGCTGTTGTTGGGGGGCCGGGGGCTTTCTCTCTCCCCTCACCGCACGTCCAGCCTGGGGGAGGTTGAGTCC
>NW_009213985.1:1642-2208 GCF_000690835.1 Fulmarus glacialis
GGGGCCAGATTCCCACGCTGTCTGCCTCACCCCTCACTGGGCATCCCCAGGCCCCGGCGCTGGCTCCAACCCCCTATCTCGCACCATCGCCCCCCCAAGCCATCAGCATCCTGGTCCCTGGGAGTCTTGGCTGGACAGGAGACAGGACCAGCACCTGTGAGAAGGGCAGCACTGTCAGGGTGACCCTGTACAGCTGCTCTGCCAGCCCAGGGACAGGGGACGGCTGGGCTACACAGTGTCCGCCTCTCCTGTAGGCTGGGGTGTGGGGGGAGCTGTCTTCCCAAGGTCATTCCAGGTGGCTCTCGGTGCCGGTGGTGGTGGTCATGCCGGCTTGGCTCGGGCCCCCTGTTGGCCTCCCTGGGTCCCTCCTCCCCGCGATGCTCCGGGATCCTTGTGCAAACCTGGGCAGCCTCCAGCCCTGGCGGCCCCGTTCCCCGGCAGAGCTACAGTGGGGCAGCCACTGAGCCCTTCGCCGACGTGGGCTCTTGCTGTGAAACCAGCCGGATTAGTGTCATCCAGCCCCGTCGCTTGGAAGGCGTCCAGTAAAGAGCAGCTGGAGAGAGAGA
>NW_009213985.1:2361-3893 GCF_000690835.1 Fulmarus glacialis
GATCCCAGCCTCCCCGCAGCAGCACCCGAGCCGGCAGGGAATGCTCCTGGGTTGCACAGAGGTCCCCCAGCCACGGTGCAGAGGACAAAGTTCTCGGCAGCTGGATGCTGGAGCCTCGCCGGCCAGGGGTGGGCGCACCCAGGAGGAAGGGCACACGGAGCTGGGAACGGCCCCCTGCCTGGCATCCATCCATCCCTGCACACCACTCAGTTCTGTCTCCATCCCGGCTTGAGCTCATGCCCTGGGCAGTCCCATCTTGGGGCCGCGCCGGGGCCAGCTGCTCTGGCAATGAGGACGCTGCTTCTAATTTCCGGCCTAAATTTATTCATGGCCAGTTCAAACCCATCATCCCTGTGCCAACGTTGCGCTCCAGCCCAGCAGTGCTGCACCCTCCCAGGTGCTCATCCTCGCAGCGTGCTCGGAGAGAGAGAGCGCGTCTCCTCCAACTCCCAGGGGACGCAGGGTCTCATGGGGACCTCCTCAGATGGACAGCAGGATTCGTGTGAAAGGCGCTGAGCCCACCTTCCCTCCCCAACCCCTTTCGCTGCGCCCCCAGCCAGGTCGCGTCCCCTCCCTACCCTGGGGTTGGAGGTGTCCCTTCCCTGTCCCCAGAGCCACCCCGGGGTGACACGCTTCATTGCCATGGCAATGGGCCCTCGCTACCCTCCACCCCACAGGGTAGCCCTCAACAAGGGGCCTAATGAAATAAAGAGGTCAAACCACGCCTAATGGGGCTGGTGACATGCTGCTGACCCCCAGCTCATATGGCCTTGGTGCCACTGCCACCAGTGGCCCCAGCAGAGTTCCCCGGGGCTGTGCCGCCTGTCCCGGGGCGAGGAGCAGGTACCGCCCCGGGATGCTCAAGAAAGGGCGCAGGGCTCAGCTCCCCTCGCTGCCGCTGCCGTGTGGGAACCCCTTTCTGGAGATGAAAGATTCAGCGGAGGCTGAGCCAGGGTCTGGGGCTTTGCAGGATGGGAATTGGTTTCCTTGTTAAGCGCTGGGTTTGATTTTTTTAGCAGCCTGTTTATGGGAATGGAACCGCCCCGGCGTGAATTATTCATGGCCCCTTGCAAGCTCATTCTCAAAATATCAATTTCTCCCAGTCATGCCAAGCAGCACTTAAGCCTAAAAGCCCTGTTAAAATGAACCGGCAGCCCACTGAGCCAGGGAGGGGATGGGAGCAGCTGGGAGCGGGGATCTGCAGGGGGTCCTGCCCTCGACCCCTGCACCCACCTTGCAGGTCCTGGAGCCGTGTGGAGGACATGGCGGGAATTGCAGGAGGAGACCTGGCGTGGGGTGGAGGGTGGGCATGGGCATGGCAGGCATCACCCTGGAGGGGATGGAAGGAGGGAGGAAGGTCATTGCAGGGCCCAGGGACTCTCCCTCAGGCTCTCTCCCAAGCAAGCTGCTTCCCAGGCAGGGGCGACATGCGGGTCTCCCCGCTCCGGGTATCACGGCAGCATTTACGGAGCCACATGAGGAATTAATCAGGTGGAGCAGGGACGAGCACAGGCATTAGCAGGGGGAGCTGC
>NW_009213986.1:0-8391 GCF_000690835.1 Fulmarus glacialis
CGTGTAGCTGTGCAGCACCTGGTGAGGTGAAACCCGCCAGGGAAAACTCGTACGAGTCTCCTGTGAGCTTGTCTGCCAGTCAGGTAGCGTCACCGAGAGGTTCGTGGCGGCTCTTCGTTTTCTTTAAACACAACTGAGCTGAGGGTAAGAAGAGAAATGTTTACAGGATCACAGCTTCTGCCGCGGACGTTGGCACGCGTGCTGACTGCCTGGGAGGTTTTGCAGGCTGAGCTTTTGGTAGGGATGCTTTAATGTATCACCATGGTACTTGAACTCCTCAGCTACAGGAAGTTTTTTTTTTTTTGGGGGGAACCCGTCTGAACAACGGCTGTGTTAAGAACGGAGCCCGAGTAGTGTACGAGAGACCTGATGGTAAATTGCAAGAGTTGGGGTTCACATTCACAAATTCATTCTTTTTCACATCAGCGTTCCCTGGTGGGATGTGCACAGCTAGTAGCTCTGTTGACCTGTGCTTTTCCACCTCTCTCTTCTGTTACATAAATTGTAGAGACAATCTTTAGTAGCCGACCTCAATGCTGAATTGTGGACCATCACGGTGTAGTGAATTCGGAGGTACCACGCATGGGCTTTCTTAGACATAGTGTCTCTTTCTACCTGGAAGTCTTGTCTGGATAGAACTTGGCCACTTTCCTGAGACTTCTACCAACACAGAATTTTGATCTAAACTTCATGGAGATAAACTTAAATAGTTTTGCTTAATGTTACTGCTTAACATCCCAAGCTATTTGCAGAATAGTTTTAGTGAATTTAATACAACTGAATCCCTAAGTTTAGTGGCACGACTAAGATTAGGCAGGTAGAATTTCTCCCTTGCAGGCCTTGATAACAACAGCTTTTAAAGAACTTTAGGTTAAAATTGTTGATATGTGGTTTTTTGGCTTCAAAAGGGATTATTTTATAGGTAACTGACTTTATAGGTGGTATATGTATTTGTAGGGGGGGATTTTTTTTTTCCTGGTTCTTTTGGGTATTAGCAACCTCCAAAAAGATGAACATGCCATTTCTCAACTACTTATTTCTCAAAAACAAGCTATGAAGTAACCAGATGTGAATCAGAACATTTTTATTATTCTGTGCAAACTTGTATGCAAGCATTCTTTTTCCTTACTGAAGCTGAGGCAAGATTCAGATTTCTTAAAAAGCATGTGCAAGATGCTTTTGTCAGCATATAAAGGAGAAGTGCAACTTTAACGTTGTTTTGGTGCTTATTTATGCGAAGACTGCGTTCTAAGGAAGAAAATGTGTAAGTGATATAGGTGCATGATCTAAACCTTTCTGCAAAGGTATTGGTGAGGAAATGATTCAAAGATCCTAAAGCTGACTCTAATATTGCAAGCATTTATACATGTTAATGATGTTGTTGCACTAGTTACCCCTAAATCGGAAAGTCAGTTTGGTAGTGCTTAGATCCTCTTCTATTTCTGCAGCTCTGAGCCTGTGTGGGGACAAGGATGGAGCACGAAATGCAAAACTCAAATGAGTTATATTGTGCCTTGAACTTCTTGAAAATGTGTACTCTGCCCTCAGAAAGGAAAACAACTAAAGTCAGTTGAGAAGAACTGGTACTGGAAGATTTGATGTATTTTATGGGAATAAATTCAAATAGAGATTTCCAGATCTTGCTGTTTTATTTAAAGGGCCATTTATGATTTTTACAAGTTGATGGTAAACCTTATACTGAACCAGAATTTAGTTCCACTCTTGGCTCTAAACAAGCAAAATTGTTGATAATGTGTTAGGAATGAATAGAAACGTTTTGTTCGTGGTTGGGTACAGAGAACAAATACGAGATTTCCTCACTTCCAGTACTGCGTGTACGTTCTGAGCAACGCTAACCAAAACACGTGTAGACACATAAGCTGTGCCACCTCCTGCGCTGTGATTCTCTTTCAAATAAAGTTTATGTCCTGAAGGCAATCTTTGTATGTTTTTCTGCACGTTATATACAGCTTCTCTCGCTCTCCTTTTTTTGATGATGCTTTGCTCTGTGAGTTGTCCCACTGACATCAGTAGGAGCAGTGAAAGACTTGAGTTATTATTCAGTATCAGTATTTTGTGTCCTCCACACGCAAGCCTTCAGACTGTGCTATGGGACCCTTTGTGCCCCAAGCACTGGAAATCCCTGGGCGGGGGGGGCACGGGCATGGTCGCTGCTACAGTTTGGATCAAAGCCCTTGTTTATTTAGTCTGAACAGACAAGAGTATAGAGGGGACCAAGGCTTCAGCGTGCAAATTCCCTGTGAACAAGCAGCTTGTAAGTCTCGGGGGTTTGTCATCTGAATCTCTCAGCTCTTGGATCTGCAGTTCATCCTGCAGCAGCAGAAATAGCCACTGAAAGCTGGAGGGAAAGGGGTTAAAGAGCCTTCCCTTTCACCTTACGCAAATATGCAAGAAATACTTGGACAAGAACAGTAAGTCAGGAGTGCTGTGGGAAGAGGGACAGCTGTTTGTTTTTTTTCCTCCCCCAACGTAGAAGCTATTTAAATATTTACATAATCTCTTGCTAAAAGGCTTTCTTTCCTATACTTTTCTGATTTATTATTAAGTTATGAATGGGGGAGAGATTTGTAATTGCTAATTCTTCCACTTTGTTGAAAAAGTGTATTGACTGTTTTATTTACTCAGAGAAATATGGTAGTAGTGTTTTCTAACAGATTTAAATGGTTTCACTGAAGCTTGTGCTTTGCTGTTTAATATTATTGCTGCTTCTTTTCATGTACTTTATATCTTAATAGGCTATCTGAACACACAGTAAAAATAGGAAATTTCAGACAATACAACCTTGAAGAGAAAGCAGTGGAAGACTAATATTATATGTAGATAATTTCAGAAGATTAATAATACAGTTAATAAAATAAAGCACTTGTAAATGCAGGAATTATATATTCAGTGTTTTATAAACAGTTCTGAATGGCCACCAGGTCCTTCATTGATTAACACACACCTGTTCTGTGCAGACTCTCCTACTAGGTCACTGCATCTAAAATTCTATAACTATTCAAGGCATCTATTTGTGTTAGTTTAAAGAATCGGCAATATTTAATGACATGAAACATCTTGGATTACAAAGCTCTTGCAGGGATGGGAAAAGTAAAAGTAGAGCTCCTTAGGCTCCAGAGGAAAGAATTCAGCAAGTGGTTAGTATTACACCTAGGAAGTAATCTTTTTAAATCAACAGATCATAGGAGACACTACAGTTAAACATATCCATAGTCTTTGTTGGACTGAGGCCTTGATCATTAATCATAGTTCAAAATTAAAGGTGTTTCACTTCAATATAAAATGAATTTTCCAAGGAATGTGTTTTGCACACAATACAGACATTCAAGACACAGTTTGAAAGTAATTTAGCATAAGAAAGAGTTTCTGTTTAGTTTGATAGTAAGTATTTCAGGTTGTCTTTTCATAGTCTCAATTTTGTCAGACATGCAAGTGATGTACAGGAGCTGTTTGTTTTTGAAGAGTACTAGGCATGTACCCTGGGTAGCCTTCACAGAGCCAAGATTCACCCCTTTCTGTTGAAGCGACTGACAGAACTCTGAGAGGCTTTGGCAAGGTCAGTACTTCATTCTCAAAAGTTTGCAGCCCTGTAATTGTTATTTTGGAAGTAATCCTTACTCTTTTCTATAATTACCCGTATAATCCCCTTGAAAAAGACTGTGGCAAAAGCTGCAATTAAAAATTAAGCAGAAAATATATTTTAGTATATGTAGGCTCAGGTGCAGGGAAGCCTTTAAGTATGTGCCTGATTTTAAGTGGCTATACACGTGGTGGCGTGATCTAAATCTCAAATACAACTAGATTTCAGTTAGTATCCAGAACTCTCTTCAGTCTGGACGAGACCCACAGTTTAATACTGAAGTGACTTTGGCAACTACAAATCCCAGGGAGCATTGCCGTTAGCAGGTCTGTGCAACCGGATTGGCATCCTGCAGGGACCAATGGCAGGCAGAGAATTCAAGAAAATTCATGTGTGTCAGCTGCCAGTATTAAAAAGCACTGGAGAGAGCTGTAGACCTGAGTGGAAATTGCCTGTTTCCCTGCGCTACTTTTAAACCCTTGTGTGAGCTTTGAATTGATATTATATTTTACACCCTCTGTGCCTCGGCTTGAAAAGCCCGTTGGACTAGTCCAGATGGATGCAATTCTGAACTGCAGACCGGATGACTTGGAAGATTACTACAACTTGCTAGGATGCGACGAACTATCTACGGTAAGAGCCTTCCCCACCTCCCCTCCAGGTTAATAACATTTTGATGTGCTTGTCTGTCTACAGGGGGGATTTGAAGTTGTTTATCTCTACAGGCAGGACTATTTGAAATGCATTGTGAACCTTCTTTCTTGCCACTTTTATCTTTTAGTATCTCCCTTCGTAAAGCTCAATTTTCTGACCTGTATACCAATGTTAAGATGCTAGAATAAGGCTTATATTAAAAGTGTCTTATAAAACAGGATTGTATTACAGATACAGCTGAAATAATGGTTTATTCATTAGTTTAGTTCAACGTGATATGGTTGTGAATCATGAGCCAACTGCATAAATTTGACAACATCCAAATAATATTTTGGAATATATTTTCGGTTTTAAAAGGTGAAAAAAGCTATTTATATGCAACTAATACAATGAATGTTCATAGCTGTAGGTCACTGGTAATGCTATTGAGTTTCTCAGGTTTTATACATATTTTTTAAAAACTGTATTCATTGGTTGGGAGGAAAAAAAAAATCGCTTTTTCATTCATCATATTAATGAGTTTTAAATGCTAATTTTAATGACATTCAAGTTTTATTAATTTGTTTTGGTAGCAGATACATACTTTATAATGACATCTAGCTAAGCAATTGTTGAACTATTTTTAGCTAAAACAAGTGCTCTTCTTCCTAAAGGTGTCCATATAACATTTTTTGGATAGTCTGAGTTAGTGGTATGCTAATATTTTTTTAATCTAGTTGTTATATTAACTGGAATTGTGTTTCAATTTTGGAAAAGGGGTTTTGATTACTCTGCTGTAATGAAGGATGTGTTCAGTGTGGATAAAAGCTGTATTTTGCTCATTAAATTCAGTCAGATGCTCTCATCTGTCCTAGTGGTCAAATGCTGGGAAAATATCTCTGTCTTTTCTGTCACTGAAAGCATACTAGTAAGCATCTTCGATCTGTTAGAAGGCGATTTAAAGCTTTTCCTGAGATAACTCCTAAAAAGTCATCCCAGCAGAGGGCGGTGTTAAAGTTTCTATGTAGGCTTGTTTCGCAGATGCTATTTCTCATTTTCTACCTCACACTAATTCCTTAAGGGCTTAGCAATTAATGAATAGTTCAAGTACATATGATAATGATTTTTCGAATTGCTTAAAAATGAAAATAAAAAGACGGAATACATGCTAATGGGTCCTGAAAAATAATCTATCAAGTATTATTTGTTAAGAGAAGCAGCAGATGTTATTAGATTATTTTTGACATGGGAGTAGGAACTGAGATCACAAGTTGACTGAGTACCATGATTGCCTTCCCTCAGGATGGTGCACACTACTTCTAACATTTAACAGAATTTTGAAGCATTACTGGTGTTTTGCAATCACATTACTTTGTATATGCGGTCAAGTATTTGTAGCGGCACAGGCTTCTTTAGGCACATACAGTACATTCCCAGCTGCAGTGCTTTCATCTAAGCTGCTGAATATTCTGGTCTTGATCTGACCTGGTTAAATTTAAGCACAAATAGTCTAAATTTCTACAGATTTTCCCTGTATTCAAGTAAAGACCGATGTTCATTCTTGGTTTCTTGTAGAATTGAGCTCATGGCCACCTAGTTCATCTTCAGACTTGAGACGAAGAGGGGAGATTTAATCTACATCCTTCTTCCAAGAACAGTGTTATTCATATATAGTGGGTATTGGATACCTTTATTGGTAAAACATCTCACTGACAATTTCATATAAATATTTTGTATAAACTTCCTACAAACTTTTCCTTCTACTGATTTTTTTTTTTAAACTGAAGACTTCCACGCTACCCCTCTGCTACTGTACATATTTTAACTTTAAAGTTCCCCTTTATACAACTATGTTTTAGAGATGGTAGCTAGCTATATAGTAACCAGTTTCCACAAGTTCTCTGTACAATGTATATATTTTTAAGTGTCTTACTGACTGGAAATACCACCTTATATCTGTCCCTCTGGAAGAAGTTACTGAGCAGACCGAAAAATGTAGAATTTTTAAAGTATCACTGTAGACCATGTTTTTCCCAGCATATGACAACAAAATTTGGTGAGCTGGTTGAGTGAACTGTAATTTTATTCTAAAGAAAGAATGTTATGAGCCTTAATTTTGAAATAAATAATTTAAATTGTATATGGATATCAGGGTTTGAAGGATGAGGAATTTATATAAACAGCCTTTCTAGCATGGGAAAGAATAGTAGCTAATTGATATCTTAGGGCAAATTGTTGTGAAAGCTTTAGCTGTACTGAAATGATATAAAGCAGTTTTGGCTTCTGAATTATAATAAGAAGCAAGATACCTTGACAAATCTGAAAATTTGAAAATCTAAGCTGATGCCCACTCCAGTGGTTTCCTGTATTTTGTTAATTTTTAATATGTCTTTGTTTTTCCAGTGGTTGTAATACTTTATGGTACTATAAACTGTGTGGGAACTTGTAATTAACTAATAAACTAATCCATGCCAATATTCTAATATTGATTACAAATTTATTCTATTCCAAGCCAACTTTTTTGCACAAAAAGTTAACTTGACAGGAAGATTGTGAACTGCTAGTTATCTAGCTTTGGGTATCCAAGATGGAAAAGTCATGTGGTACTGGCTAAATTTCCTATGAAAAGGATACGGAGAAATCCACCCAATCCCACAAATTGATCTTCAACAATACAGAAGGTCTTTGCTTCCTGCAATGAGGCTTTGTTAAAAGTCAGAGTTGATTAAACAAAGTGAAGAGCAACTGAACTGATGCATTTTGCCTACGTGGTCAAATGGGAGGAAAGGGTTTCACACACATGATCTTTACATATTTTTCTTAAAGCCAACTTGCCATATTGCATGACTGAGCTTCACAAAAACAAGAATAAGGATGAGTGCATGGAAAATGAAATTAAATAAGCAGTGTCACTGACAGATGGTTGTTGTTACCTATTTTGCTTGTACTAAAGCTTGTAAAAATGAATAGGAAAAAATCTTTCAGCATTCTTTGTTGTTCCTCCCAACCCCTTTCAAAAAGCAAATTTGAAAATCTTTCCTGTGTGTATGTATTTACTCACTTTAAGTCTTGACATTCTGTTTAGGTTGAACAAATTCTTGCAGAATTTAAGATTAAAGCCCTTGAATGTCATCCTGACAAACATCCTGGAAATCCCAAAGCAGGTATGTATTCTTCCCTGTTTAAAAACAATCTGTTTTCTTCTTATATTAACACAACTAAAATATTAAATTCAGCCTTAAAACTTTATTAAATATTCTTTTCCCCTGATATATTTTAATTTTCATGTGTATTGAGCATATTGTCTTTAAATAGCAAGCTTTAATATTCTTTTCTAACATTTGCACGCTCCTAGGTGATAGAGCAGGAAGACACTTTAGGGATTTAAATTTTTTTTCCTAGGACTTTCAATTTTTTTTCTTTCTATGGTAGAACATCTTTTAATCCAGAAATTATTTACGGAGTATCCCTTTCTAGACCTAAGAAGTTGGCCTGCTTCCATGCTCGGTGGCATTCAAGTGCCATACTTGCGTCAACTAGTTAATTTGCTTCCACGAACAAGCCCATCAGGAACACATTAAATGTACTTTAGTTTCTTTTAATGTAATTTAATGACTGGAAATAAAGAGAAGCCAGCACCACATGAGTAGCCATCTGTTTGCAGAACAGCAGCTAACATTTGTGTTCATGAAAGTGTGCAGTTCATCATACTTGTGATGGCTAAGCAGCACCTGAGTTATTTGAAGACAATCTTACCCATTCATAACCACAAGATAGCTCTAATCAGTGCTCACCGATGTCTGAATAGTTTATATTCTTATAATAAAGATTGTTCTGATAATAATTATGGTCCCTACCAAAAATTTGTTGTAGAATAATTAAATATGCTTCTCATTTTGATTCATGCACAAAACTTTTCTTTTGGATTCTTCCTATTAGTTTAACTATGAACTGAACAACATAAGCATAAACTGAACACCATAGCCTACCTACCTGTCTGAGTTTGACCTCATCCACACCGTCCCCTGAGATAGCAGAGCTGGGAGCAGAGCAGATGTTAAATGAGACTCTCACTCCACTGCCTCGAGCAGAGCTCTCAGCAGGGCTTGGCTTTCCTTATTGATGTGCCATCCTAGCCTAGAATCAGAGAGTTAACG
>NW_009213987.1:0-11312 GCF_000690835.1 Fulmarus glacialis
CCCCCATCTAAACCTTAATTACTAATATCAACACCAAAAAGAAAAGGAGCAGAAAAGAATAAAGTACAGGGTGGACAAAGCCTGGAGAGTGTGAATGAGACGTTAGCAGCCGGGGTGACTGGCAACATTTGCGTTAGGCATTCGAGCGGCCATTTTAGAAAAGCGCTGAGCGTCCCAGGAAGGGGCAGCGTGGAGGAGGAGGGCACCCATGCTGGGCACGGCCAGCAGCCCCACTCGCTTGGCCCGCCCCAGGTGGCTGCCGCTCTCAGTGGGGTGAGAAGAGCCGGGGCTCTCCCTGCGGCACCCGCTCCTGGCCGCAGAGAAGCGGGCAGTGGGCTCCCTCCAACGCAGGCCCGCAGGCCTTGCCGGCGTCCCTCGGCAGGGATGTCTGCTGAAACCGGGTCAGGCCATCCCACCCTCTCTTTAAACAAAAAATTAAAATCAGGAAAACCAGTTCTGTCACATCATCTTTCAGCTATTGGTGCAGCCGAGAAATAGAAATTTATTTACAGGAGCCGGGTCTTAGCCTCAGGAGTAAAATATTTATCACTCTCCAGCAGTAATAGTTAGCAATGAGACATCATTTCATCCTGCAGTGCTGTTTCCAGTTACTTATAGCTTTCTCAGAAGTGACCTTTAGGGCTGAATATCTCATGCATGTGTCAGCTCAGAAGTGAATATGAGAAGTCTAATAAAAATCAATTTGGGTGTTCTTAAGTTATCTTAATGTGGAAAAAATTGTGTTTTTTCCAGCTAAATAATTTTTCAAATGCCTATTTTATGGTCGGTTACAAAATAACTTTCTTTTAACCTTCCAACTTTGCAAAAAGTGCCACAATGAATGACATTTTTCTCTTTATTTGTGGAAATTTGATTTTGAAATAACAGTCCAAAATGTTTTAAGATAGCCTGCACAGGACATTATTTTATTTTGATTTTTTTTCTTCCTCTTACACTATTGTTCATGAAAACGGCTCCTCCAAGAAGTGCTGGGTAGTTCCACGCGTTATGTTCTGTATGCATCATTAGTCAAACTAATAGTTACATCTGAGCTTAATACCACCTTTGCAAGCTACATCCAGTGATTCACATGCTATCAGATTTTACTCAAAGTTTACTGGTTTTAGTATGTATTTGCTATTGTGCATTCAAATAGCTATTTTATGGCTGTGCCAGGCTACCTATATTGCCATGTATTGTTAGGAAGCACATAAGAGTGCCATGAATCATGCCTTTGAAGCCTAGTAACCTCATCTGTAAAGGAGTGTTCCACTGCAGACAAATAACTAAGCAAATTTGTACCCATAAAGTCTAAAATTACTTCAGTATATCCTGTTTTTAAACAAACAGCTTCATTGAATAGAGAGTTTTGTTTGTTTGTTTGTTTGTTTAACAAACCATCTGGACAATTTGTTCCCTACTCCAATGCTTACAAAGGTCCTGGGCAGTTCACCAGCCAGTGGTTGGGAGGGCAGGGGGGGCATGGAGAGGTTGAAGAACACTTCTCTGGGACTTCATGCCTTTCTCACTATGTATGAAAAAACCAAACTGAATATAGTCTTTTTGTAGGTGTGAGACTGAGCCAAGTCTTTCTCCCATTTGCTGCAGCTAAGTAAATGATTAAACAAAAATATTGGGTGCTATTGATAGATCTCTAATGCTTCATTCTTGATAACTGAAATCCTGGAACTGCCCGTCAACTTTTAGGAGGCAGCATTAAGATCACTTTAAGAACTTGTGATTTTTTTAACTTGGTTTCATGCTAAAACGTAATTGTCATGTCTGTAATACAAAGAAGCCCACATGCATATTTCTCTCTGCCAAGAAGAAAACCTGTTTTTCTTTATATATTTCCACTTCAGCAATTTTGAAACCTTTTCCTTTATCCCAGCTATCAACTTTTCATTATATTTTAATATTTATGGTACAGAAGAATCTTTGCATTCTGCTCTCAGCCAATTATCACCAGCTTAAGGGACTGCTTTTTCAATACGTGGGAATTTCCAAACCATTAGCAACCTTGGATATGGCACTCCATCAGCAAGAGAACTGAAGGAGATGAAGTGGCTGCTGAAAGAATTGACAAAACAAGAAAACTATCAAAGTCATGTCCAAAGTGCAGTTGATTTTTTATTTTTGGGGGGTGACTGCAGAGTTTTTCTTAATTAATTTTCAAGTGTCTCTGCTCTTTCATGCTCCTTAACGAAGCAAGAGAACTGAAAACTAATTTGAGGCAATATTTTTACATGACAGAAGGCATTACAACTGTTTGTGGCAAAATACCAACCCAACTGGGTTAAGCTAAGCGTTGATAGCAACGTTCAGATCCTATGGTACCCTTTGCATTTATCACATCAGCAGCCCATCAACACGTCTTGGCGTCAGCAACCTCTTTATTTAATCGTACAGGCTCAGGGCCTTGCTCAGTGGTTTGGAGTGTTGTTACTTACTTCCTACAGCTGCAGATATCTGTTTGTGCATGCCAGCTTTTTCAGATATATCAACAGTAATCAAGTCACATTAATTCTCTTGATGGATTCATTTAATTCATTGACAGGAGCTTTCTCCTTCATGAGATAAGCATCCACACACACACACTGACTTGCTAAGTGCCATAAATGCAGAGAGAAGGGCAACCCATTATTAATATAATGACCTAGCTTAATTAGTTCAATGGAGCTGAGGGAGCATTAGCTTTAGTTGTTGAGGTCTTGGAGAACATGTATAAAATAGATTGGAGTGCACAGACTCATACTTGTCTAATTCCATACATAGCTTTCTGCATATCCATTTACTAATCAGTTCTAAACTGCAGAGAAGAGCTGCTTCCTTTGTAAAAAATGATCATTAATTTTCCTTCCTAAAATAGCAGCATCAGGGTACTTTGCCTTTAGACATAAAGGAAATCTTTTGTCTGTCTTTTTATTGAACTAGTTGAGGTTCTGAATTGCAAATTTTCACGTCTGTGTGGTTTCAAAATGTGTGCATTTGTATATTCAGCGGTGCATGCTAAAAGGTGCTGAGATATTAGCACTTACGTTACTGCTTTATATGCTGAAATGCTCTATATTTAAACACATTAAAACATGGGCAAAGCAGAATTATTAATATTTCCACCACAACTGTGAAACGTTCCTTATAATTTCATGGGAAACTTCCATTTGAGGGAAAGAACACAGTAAATATCCCTTACTAGTACAATGTCAGCTGTAAATGTCAGATATTTAGTGAAATCATTGTAACAGAAAAGGGAGATAAGCTATTTTATGACATTTAGAAAATAACACCCGATGAGCATTCTAGCTGGGATTGTTTTGCCATATTCATAACTTTGATCTGATTTGAAAGTCAAAGTTTGGAAAACTGTTCTAAAACTTCAGGAGATCAGAATGCTGCCTTTTGATTTTTATCATATAGATAGGGTGGGAAGAAATGCAGCTGCCACTTGAAATTCAGTATAACTTAGGTGAAAGGAAGCCTGATTTGTCTCTCCTATCTGTCAACATTGTTATGTTGGGTTTAACCAGTCCACTCTTCTCAAAACTTTTTTAAAAAAAACCACTTTGTAAATTAACTATCAAAGCACTTTTGTGAGGTTGGAAATACAGAATGCTCTTTGGGCTTGGAGTGAATGTTTTTTTATTCTGGATTTGCATAGCATTTAACCACAACAGTCCATAACTAGGACTTCCAGATGCTGTAGCAGCCCAGTTAACTAGCACTATTTCCCCCAGTTACAGACAGGGAAAATGAAGTAAAAAGAACGTCAGAGAACATCTTAAAACCAATTCTAGATCTGAGTCCTGGTTCCACACTTATTTCCTTCAAATCCATTGGAGTTTAAAATACAGAAAATGCTATATGCCAGAAGGTGAATAAAGCGTGAGGAAGACAAAAGAGGAATACATTACCCCCTTACACACATACACACTCAGTCTTCAGAAGCCTTTTGTTAAGAGTACACCATAAACTTCAATGTTCACGTTGACTGCCAGTTCTATACAGTCACTTCCACAAAAACGCAAAGGGCAGCAGAACACTGGCAGGTTTAATTTTTAGAGGAGCAGAATGCCCAGAAAGGCTTTCCGACAACCTGTTCTCATGCCTTCACATCTCTGCCCTGTATGATGGGGCAAATCATCATGCAGAAGCACTGAGCTGTCATCACATTTGGCAATGTGCATTCCAGCCAGCTGGTTGGAGTCTCAGGCTCTTGCTGATAAATCTAATTTGCCTAGAAGCAATCCAAATGGGGGTGAGACTGCACCTGCACCCCTGAGATTGGTATACCAGGTGCTAGGACTTAGTGCTATTTCTTAATTCCCATAAATTATTCAGCAGAACACAAGATGAAGGAGGGAGACATCATGCCACTCCTATTCCTCCTTGGCTCTCAATGAAAGAAATGAGCTTACCTAAAACAAAACAGTTGCGTATGTGTATCTCCACATAATCCACAGGACAAATGTCCAAACTATTACTTCTGACAAACTGTCAGATTGTATGGAGATACAGTCAGTTTTCTCTTTTGGCCAATTTCTCCTTATTATCATCTCCTCTTAGCCCCAACACCTACACTGGATTTTGGAATATTTATGACAATTGCCACCAGAAGTGAAACTGCCTGTTCAGTCAGATCACAGCGAACAGATGGCAAAAGGTTGGGGTAAGGCCTTAGTCTTTTCAAAGACAGGAATAAACTAGCCAATCCAACAAGAGAACTTTAGCCTTTCAGCATGACCTAGGAAAACACTTTTCCAAAATGCTATTTAAACACATGACATACCAACTACTTCTTTCCAAACTATGCTACAGAATAGTCCAAATAACTGATTGTCGTTGCAACAGAAGCTTTGACCTCTAAGCTGCGTTGGGGTCCACCAGTGAAAGTTAGTGGATGGCATGCACAAGTAAAAGGCAGGTACACCAGTAATGAACTTAATCCCTAAATTCATCTGCCAGTTACGGAAGGGATTTTTATGGGCTTGTGACCCTGGGAAGAAGGCAGGAGCAGAAAGCTTTATATCCTACCAGTGCAATGAGTCAAGGCTGGGGCATCATCAGAATCAGCTGTGAAAAACCTGGTGTTCAGTGGGGAAATACTTCAGCTGTTATACCGTTGTACAAAATGTGGGCATCACCATCAGTACAAAGTTCCCCAAGTACTCATTCATTTTCTAATGGAAGTGGTGATTACTTTTCAGTGCTCTGTACTGAATCCAGAGCTGTCAGATACCTCAACCGTGTACTACCCCTAGGGATGAGTAGTTTGAGAATCCCAAATTAGATTTATAGAAAATAGGACATGAGGATGCTCTGCTCAGTTAAGATGACAGTGCTTCTGTAGACACACAGGAGCACCCAAGAAAGCTTTCTGGACAAAGCCTGGCTTATCACCAGGGCAAAGATTTTGTACATGGCTGTCTTGGATTGCAGCCGTGCAATCTAAATTCTGTACCTCACCCATGTTTAGGTGACTACACCTGCTCTACTCATCTAGCATCTCATAACTGTCATTTTGGATCAAGTCAGAGTCCAGAGTGCAGTTGATTTGTGTGTAAGGGCCTAATTGAAGTTTCAGCCCCACTCTAGGTAATTACATGCTATTTTGGATCTTACCCCCCAAAACGGATTTTTAATTCATTAAGAAAATACCAACAAATTTATCTTCATGATTATAAAGAAAACATAGGAACCCAAATGGATACAACCAGAGTAAAAGGTGTAGTAGTGGTACAGAGCTCTTAGGAATCTGAGTTCCTTGCTTTGTAGGTTAAATTTAATAGGGTATAATTCACAGACAGAGTATTTTTTGTGCCAATATTTGTTCTAATAAATGGAATAAAGATCTGGAAGCAAAGCCTATGTGAGGCAAAATGGGAAAAGAGAAGCAAGATCTAAGTAAGTCTTAAATCCACAAAAGACTCACAGAAAGACAGCCTTTCTAACTGCCGAAAGCTAGTAAAAGGCAACTTTGCCTATTGAAACAGATTATTACCTCTTTGAATTAAACACGTTGCCAACCCTGAATTGCAAAAAAAATCTATTCAGTACTCCAAAATCCAATATATAATGCAGAGGCTTACCTTCAATGTCCTCAGAAATGGAAAATCCTCAGTGTTCCACCAGTTACCGCTTTCTCTTCAAGTTATTTCTATGGCTTGGGGCTAACCGTTAGCCCAGGAGCAACACAGTTCTTTGCAGACCCATAGCAAGCACCACATCAAGCATAGACTCAGCAGCAGTCTCCTCTGGTTAGTGATCAAGACACAAAATCTCAGGTGTAAAGCCCAGTAAGGTGGGACTAGACGAATACACAGGTAGGGGGGAAGAACAAGGGAATGCATGTGAGAACAGCGGAGGCGAGAACAGAGACACTCCAGTGGATCTGAGAGAAATGGAGATACCGAGGCAGACCCTCAGCTTTCCTGAACTGATGAGACCCTGCGATGTGAAAGCCTGATCCCACTGAAGTCAGTGGCAACTTTGCCAGGACAACACTGGCGTTGGGATTACATCTCCTGACGGACTGAACTGAACTCAAACCTCACTGTCTGCTTGATGAGACCTGCGGGCCTTACACAAAGTTGCTTCTCATTATTTCCCTTAAAAACAACACAACAGCGAAAACTTGGGAACTCTTTTTTTTTCACCGTGACAGATCCAGAAAATTTATTCTATTTATTATACTCTTAAGTATTCCCCACGCACTTTGTACCTAATGAATACTTACGTCCTGCTTACTTAGGACAAGTAAAGATCAAAACTGGGTCTGTCAGGTTCTAGGGCAATAAGAGAATGAGGAGTACTCATCCTGCCTCTAGTGGGTTTAGAATTTGTTTTTTCAAGATTCTTGAGAATAACAACACAAGGGGTAAGAGAGCCACAGACTCAGTTATGATACCATGAACCGAAGGAGAAATGATAGCACCCTCTGCTGTCATTTTAAATTATTACCTTGAAGATTGCTGTATTCATCTCAGTAGTTTTATCTTGCCTGGAAAAAAGCCGCCAGAATATTTGATCCATAATTTTTAATTCATGTTAGAAAGACTGTGACTACCTTGTGATTTATTTCTATTTTATTGTTTTGTAAATGACTGTAATATTCCACAATCCAGTTTAGTTTATCTTTTGGGATCTAAATAGAACCGAAATTTTAAATCTATGCCATCTGCTTATGTGAGATAAGATTCACCTTTCAAAATATATCTTCTCTTTCAGTAAGCATGGTTTTTATCACACGCACACTGAATTTCAACATACGTTTTCTAAAACCCACTCTATGATTGACGAGCCCAAGAGATAGACAGCTTTAATCTTCACTTCTGTAATTCATACAGCTAACATTGGAAAGCTGCACAATACAAATTTAGATTATATCTCCCTTTTCCCTGCTGCAGACACAGCCAGTTCTGACACTGATTTCCCAAGGACATATTTGTGGATTGACTAGAGAAGCCTGAAGGGATTTAATTCCAGGTTGAGGGACTGAAGTAGAATTTACATTACATTAGATGAATATACACTCCCTCTTTCTCTAATTCCTGTTTCCCTTCTGGGATGGATGGATGTTTGTGGTTCTGGGGTAAATAAGTTATGAAATAAAAGTAAAATTGTATATACAGAGACTCTTTAATTATGCATTTATGGAGGTGGACTACTTTGCTGTAGAACGATTGGATAGATCTCAATTTGTTTTTAATTCACTCACATGCATGAACAGAGTGAAATGTATTGGATTTATATTATCGTGATCTACACAAAAGTATCTGTGTGTCCAGACCATGGGATACTGAAAAGGGAGCTCGGGACCAATACCAAGAAAATCCTTTTCTTTAGAAACTTTACGTGGTGTATTGAACCAAAAATGGATCAAGTCTTCCAGTATATTTTGTTTCATTAAATGGATTTCAGAGTTCAATATCAGGTTTTCCAACTATTGCTTTTTCTTTCCAGAGGAAATTTGGTATTCTGTCCACTTTTTTTTTTTTTTAATGTTCAGTATCAACATTTTAAATTGAAGTGCTAGGAAAGATTCTTCTGTGTTCATTAAAAGAAGCTGTTCTGCTGGTAGTGGTTTTAAAACATTGGGTAACAGTACTCATTCACATTCTTGGACAAAAGTGATTTTTAAGTAGAAAAGTGCAAAGTGATTACTGATCATATACGTGAAATAATAACAGAATTTTTACTAAGAGAGAACAAACACATATTTATCCTAGCATTGCTTTTGCTGCTGGTTGTTGTTGCCCAGATTTATCAGCATGCAGTAAAACAACAAAACCAACGGGAATCAACAGGACAGAACTGACCAGGTTCTCAGTGGGCATCAGCTGGTGCATAGAAATCACTAGAGCTGCATATACATACATTAGCAAGTATCTGGCCTCATATTCCTTATGGAAGATACAGGCCTAATGCTAAGAGTCATAGGATTGGCTCAGTTCAGTGTCTATGTTTATCTCTGAAAAAAAAAATCCTTGGAGACTGAACAAAATAGCATTTGTTCTACCGTTGTATTTACTATGCATCATTACCTGCAGGCTATATAGCCAAAAGAACTTGTACCATATCTCCAGATGGATCCCAATTTGGGACTGTCTTTAGTTGCCATATTACCACCTCAGCCTCACTTCACAAGTGAGTTGATGCCCTCTCTTGTTGTTCTATGTTTTCGTGTTCTCCAATCTTGTCTGACTGCAGAAAAATGAAATCTATGTTCGCAGGTCACAGCCTCGGTCCTCCCGTCCCCTCCTCAACACTTAGCAGGGCCATAAGGCTTCCGAGGCCGCTTCCATCTAACGATGCTTATCTGCTTCTTTATAACTGTTTCTCTTAATGCTTTATTGCACTTACAGTTTTGGTGTATACATCCAGTTTAAGACAAAAATATACTCTCCGTTGATAGGTGGTAATCTCTTTAGGCCAAGGGCCACCTTTCACAGCATATAAATCAAGGTTCTTGACTTGGCATACACTTCTGTGGCCTTCAGACAAGTTGCTACAGTGTTTTGCTATTGCTGACTGACTTCTGAAATGTGGCCCTCATGTCATGGTCCAGGACATTAAGCAAAGGTTCCTCTGACCTCTTGATGAAACCCGGTGCAGGGTCAGAAGACAACTGTGGTCTTTCCTTCAATATAAACAGTATCGGAGACCTTCTGGGATCTCAGGCAGTTTTACAGCATGCGTCACCCCAAAGCAGCCAAGCGCAAGCAAGCATCAGGCACCTGGGAGCACCAGATGAAGGAGCTGTAGCATCATGGCAGGCAGATCGTAGAATCATACAATCATTAAGGTTGGAAAAGTCCTCTAAGATCATCCAGTCCAACCGTCAACCCACCACCACCATGCCCACTAAACCAATGTCCCTCAGTACCACATCTGCAGGTCTTTTAAATACTTCCAGGGATGGTGACTCAACCTCTTCCCTGGGCAGCCTGTTCCAATGTTTGACCACTCTTTCGGTAAAGAAATTGTTCCTAATGTCCAATGTGAACCTCCCTTGGCGCAGCTTGAGGCCATTTCCTCCCGTGCTATCAGATCTCAGGTAGGAGCATGACACAGCTCTGCCTTGGCCTTCCTGCACTGCACCAGGGACCAATAGTAAGAGCAGCAGGGTTAGGGCCCAGGAACAGCAAAGCAAAATCTTACAGCAAAGAAATTCAGGGGAAATTTCTGTACGCAGTTCTCCACATTCTTTCCCCGTTACTGACACCCACCTGTCTACAGGAGTCTGTTTTATCACACCTGCTGATGTCCACTAGGTGGTAGCAAAAAGGCGTTCTTGGGAGGGGAAGGATTTCCAGTGCTCTTTCCAGCCGGGTGCATACATCCGTCTCCAGCAGCGCACCTGGCTGTCTGCAGGGCAGACCTGGAGTCAAGCTGCTCCAGGTGGTGGGTAGGTAGGGGGGGAACCCTGCGGAGCTTCAAGATCCTGGACTAGGAACTTGCTAAAAAGTAAATGCCTCTCAAACTTCAGGAAGATGAGATGAAGGCAAGTTGCAGCAAATGCTTTGCTTTTTTCAGAACCACAAAATAAGGAGAAAGGAATGCTTGGGGACTTTCTCATTGAAGCATCCCCAAAACCTGCAGAGGAATGCTCCGGTGCCATGTTCCTCCAGCAATGCTGTCCCACACACAAGTTGTCAAATGCATGGAGGTTTCCATGTTCAGCTCATTACTTCAGGGTATGCCACATATGGTAAAGCCATCACTAGGGAAAGCGCTAGAGGCCAAAGAGGGGAGCAAGGTAAAGACAGTTCATGGTGTTCTGATGACATTATTACTTCGTTTAAAAAACCCTACAATTAATAAATTAACTGAACTATCTGTTGGGATGAAGATTCAGGCACAAGCTTAAAGACACAAACATTGATCTCCTTCTGCTCCACATCTGTTACACAGCTAGCACTAGAGCTTAGTGACAAAATACGAAACTTCTGATCTCGTAGAAGTTTTCCTTTTCCATACAGGGACAAACTCAGTATTTTTTAAAAGGAAGATGAGATTATTTTTGGTGAAAAGAGAGCAAAAGAATTTCCTCAAAATAATTAAGGCATTTACATGGGAAAAGAAAGAAAATAAACCAAGAAAGATCTCTCATTCAAATCCCAGCCCTGCTTGATTCAGGGCAAGCACTTGATTTCAGCGGGCAGCTTTACCAGAGACTGTGACCTCTGCATTAGTGCTGCTGGGTCACCTCATGGGACACAGTGATGCAGTCTGTCTCTTCCCAGCCTCTGCTTATTTGCAGGTCTCTCAGCATGTTAATCTGAATTACCACACTACAGGAAACATCTTCTGCTGAAACATTCTTGCAATATATTTGGATTACAAAAAAAGGGTCTTTTATTTGGAAAATTGCTCCAGGAACTCCTGACCATCTCTGTTCAATGGAGCAGGAAGGCCATGATTTCAGAGTAAAAAAAGCAAAGCTCAGCAAACTGCCTGACCTCCTCTTGTGCACATAGAACACCCCAGCTACTGCTGGAGCCTAGTAGAAAGGGTGGCAGAATGGCTGTGCAGTCATTTGGTACCAACCAAATAGCACTGGGAAGGATGCAATTTGTTTCTCTTCTCCAGCTCCTCAGCGTTTAAGCTGCAGCAGCTCAGCCTTCTTGAGAGAAATCCTCACCAGACAATTTAGTTGAGTTCTTACTGTTCTACAAGAGAAAAGCAGAGCAAGGAAAAAACCAAACAGAACAAAACCAGTAACTCTTTATTAAAAGTGAATTGTTTCAAGAACAAAAATTCAGAAAATGTCCCAAGTCAAACAGGGTCAACTATATTAGATTTTCATTCCTGCA
>NW_009213987.1:11326-33252 GCF_000690835.1 Fulmarus glacialis
TAATCAATAATCCACATTTTTCCTGATCTTAGCAACGTCCTAGAGGTGGTACTTTCACAGGGATAAACTGTACAGCAGTTTCTTCAGTATGTTAATCACAAGCAAGCCTTTCTTGAATGTCAGGCAGTCCTGTACTTTTGCTGTTTATCTTTTTTTTTTTTAAAGGCAATATTAAAAACAAAAAGTCCCTGGTTTATTTGACCATTACTTAACTTCATATCCTTTTCACAAGTCAAGTTTTCTTTGGAACCCAATCCCTGTGCCACCTCCATTTCCCCATATAAATTGTTATTTGTCACAGTTCCTGCATTTAAGTTATAACCCAGTCTTGCTCCATTTTTAGATTTCACCATAAAAAGAATGCTTTAAATCAAGGTGAATATATTTCTGTTACTATGGTGGACTTCACAAAGGCTTTTCCTGATGTCAGATCTTCTCTAGCCTCTTGACAAATACCATTGCATTTGTAGATGAAAGTTTTCCCACTAACAGGATGTGTAGCCTTTCACCTCTAAGATGCTGTTTTGAATCCTGCCCTTCTCAGCTGCCAAACAAGTGTCAAAGAGCAGCAATTTAGATTACAAGAGTTGAAGGATCTTGATCTGATTTCCAGGGAAAAGATGTTCACGAAGCATAGAAGGAGTCCATTTGGCCCGTTTCTTTTGAGACTGGCCTTGCTAACCAAAGAGTTAATAATCAGAAACTAAAGTTAGACCAGCTCAGTTATGAAAGAAAGTGGTCATTTTTGGTAAGTCATGCAATGAAGTAGCTTACAGATTTAGCAGACTTTAGATTTGGTCGGGGAGAGGGTATCCAGTCACCAGAAGCACGTACTGCATGGGCCATGCTAATGGAAGCTTTAATACCTTTGCTTTACCTCCTGCCAGCAAGAAGGGGCTAATGACTGCAGCATCCCCTTCTCACTTCATAATTGTTTGCCTCCTTGCTGATGGCTAGCAGTGCTTTCTCCAAATCAGGGTTGGCATATAAGCAGAAGAAAAGGTACCCTTTTTGTATGCCTGAGCCATGCCTATCCCATGGTTAAATAGAGTATTCTGTTATCATGTTCTTCATGGATGATGGTCCAGGAGCAGCAATAGTAATAAACTCTCTTGCCCTGTGCAATTTCATTAACCTTGTTCAATCTGTGACTATGATCTTTGCAACCTCAAGCGTCACCTTATTTTCTCCCATCAGATGCACAAGTTAGTCATGCACAGCTTTATTTATAAATGTAACATAACCTTGTTTATCTGAGCCCCAGAGCTTTTGGGTAAGCGCAGAGCCTAGACAAATGGGGATGCTGGCCCTGAGTGTTAAATCCAGCATTTTCTGAGCACACTGTGCTGCCTGAGTAAGAGCAAGCAAACATCCTAAACAAAGGGGAGACCATAGGAAAGCAAACAGGAGGAGGGCTTCAGTTAAAGTTAAATCCAAAGGCTTTGCACACACGCACAAAAAACAAAAAATAAAAACAAACCCCAAACCCATACACTCCATGCATGGAGGCAGGGAAGAGAGAGCTGCTCTTTGGGTATGACCCATACTGTGCTGCAGCAATACGGATACTACAGTTGGCTCTTGCCAGTCCTCCTGTCACCGCTTGCCATCTTTACCTTTCTGGGGGACTAAGGGAGGATGCCAACTGCCCTGGGACCGCTCTGCTGAGCCATTATACTATGCTGTCAGCTGTAGTGAGCAGACAGCTTTCAGGGATTTTCCATTTTTTGTTCTACAAAAAGGTCTTGTTGGTTCTGGCAGGTTTTTCCCTTTTCTTCTTGGTGAATGCTGAGGTGAAGAAACTGCTCTGTTTCCCAGCACTATCTAGTGCATCCATGAACAACTTCCCCTTGGCTTAAGCAGTCTCTCACAGACCTTTTGTTCCTGACATAATTATAAAAGTCCTACTTTGTCTTCACAGTCTTCAACCCTTTTTTGTCACATCTTTTGTTACCTTCCTGACATTTCTGGTTTTGTTGACCTTTTTCCATCATTTTCCTATTTCTTTAGCTTTGTAATGTTGTGTTGATCCTGCTGATTTATATTTTTTACTGTGTCTTTATCTATTCCACACCCCAGCGATGAGATAACTGGCCATTTTTTGCTCATCAAGTACTTCTGACTTGTAATAAATATCTTGAAGTCCCTATTAGTTACTTAACTTTCCCACTCCGAGCCTATGCTATTTTGTGCTATGCTCAGTGAAGTCTACAGCCCTTCCTCAAAAGGTCAATGAAAGTCATGTTTGTGCATATCAGGACAGAATTTGGCAAGAAAAGCTTAAGTTTTTCCATGTTTTACTTTGCGGAAACTTAAAAATAGAAATCTAAAAAGAAGTGAAGATTTTTCCCAATCCATATTTCTCACTAGATCAAGGATATTTATTAGTTTAGTGATGCGTGTTTTCACTTGCATCTCCCAAAAGCTCCAGATAGGTGTTTCTCAGGGGAGTAGGACACGTGAAGTCAGTGAGTGTTTTCCTGGGACTCTCAGGGCCCTGACTTTGAGCATTCACCTACCTGCAAACCTGAGCTTGGTTGCTTTTCAAATAGTTGCAAGGTAAATGGAACAATATGCATTTGGGTAGATACCTGCATGTAAATATTCAGTAATTTTGCCATATAACAGAATTGAATCAAGAGCTCCAGTCCCTTATTCTGGATTCTAGCAACACTTTACTGTGGGACACTGGAAACACTGGAAATACAGAAGATTGCTACATCAACACGAAGGACTTCAAGATCTTGAATTGGAAGATTCTGTAAAAAGGCAACAGAATATTGATTAGTACCATGCTATCCTACGTGATAATGGGCTTACTGCAGGGAATGTATTTAGTACAAAACATGAGACAAGTAGACGAGGGCATTCATTGAAGAGGGACAAATATGTCTTGAAATTCATCTGCAGGTGAAATTGTTTGATTTGCCTTATTTTTATTTACCACTGCATTGATTAGATAAGTTCTCCATTCTAAGCAACAGAACATCCATAGTTTTGCTCTTTACTCTAAAACAAACAAACAAGCAAAAAAGTAGGTGTCTTGCCTGAGTTGTGTAGGAAGTTAAATTGTATGTCGTAGGTATGAGTACAATACCACCTTCAATTTTTTTTCAGTCCTGGATGCCATTTTATTTAACAGAGCACCAGTTAGGGCAAGTAATGAAGGCCAAGAGGATACATGAACCTTAACAGTTGTAAGATCAACAAGATGGACCTCAGGCTGCTGTATTAAGTCTCATCAAAGAGTTTCTTACTCCGTATATGGTAATTGCATACCACCTGAAGGCAAAGCTTTATTTTTGTGCGCTAAGCCCTGGAAAAAAGTTTGCAATATCTTTTATATTACCTTTACCTGCAGGTTTACTTTACTGAGGTCACGTAAACACATCTCAGTAATTTTTCATCAACGTTCTGCCTGGGAGTTTGTATTCCTCTTTATACAACACCGACAACTCCACAGCTGCTTGCTTACAGGCCACATTCACAGGCTAAGCCTCTCAAATAAAAAATTTCCTGTTTTGTTCACTTTCTTGCTCTACTTTTACAAATTCTCTATTTAAAATTGTCGGTATTGAAATGTGAAACATAATTTCAACAAACAGAAATATTAAAACTGTCCTAAGGATGTAGTCACAGCAATGTCTGTAGGTACAGCCTACATGGGAACTGTCTAGTCCCCTGACAAGAGAAACGCATTGTTTTTCAGGAAGAGTTTATACTTGCTGGGTCATGCATATACACTGACATGTCTTCCTATCCAATTTTTAATAAATGTTTCTAACAGATCACCCCACTGAAGAAGAAAACAGATTCGTTTAAAACAACGCACAGTGCTTGTTTCAGGTTGTAAGATGCATATAGTATTTAAAAAGAATTATCGTATCTTAATAGGTTTTGCAAGGCCATGATGATACTCTCTCACATGACCTGATAGCAAATTAGTAGGCCATGTTTGCAATTATTGGATTTCATACGGCGTTTAATAATTTCTGTAGAATTCATTTTACAGACTTATTAAAACACACTCAGACTTTGTTAATAAAAACATTTAATCTGAAAATAGAAGTGTAATGGTTTTTGATGTAGTGTTGCACCTCCAGTAATGGCAAACAATATGTGAATGTACGGAAACCTGGATGAAATTGCTCTTATCTTCCACTACCACGGTTTATATTTAGAAACAAGAAATCATGATCGAGGCCATTGTTACAATTCTGAACTGTGCTCTGCATGTTTGAACATGTGTTCAAAGCCCAAGTTTACTTAAAAGAAGCAGTCAGCCCAAGATCAAACATTCCCCTTGCAGGGAATGGGAAGCACCGAGGACTTTGGACTTTGTGAGTTTGAATTTCTGCTGCGTTGCTTGGTGTGCCACCTCTGCGACGTGGGAGTAGGAGAGAAGATGAGGATGGCGGGAGGATTTCACAGCTGGCTCCTGCTGGTCCGAGCAAGTGGAAGGGGCAGAGTGGAGAGGAAAGAAAGTGGGGCTGGGTGTCTTTTGTTCCTGAGTCCTGCTTCAAGGTGTCCGAGTGAGAAGGGTGGATGAGTAGGGACAAGAATTGCCCATTGGTAGCCACAGTTCCTCCTGAGCCAGAGGTCCCTGCAGTCTTGGGCATCCTCTTGACCTATCCTGCCTCTGGCCCACATTCTAAGCCCCCAGTACTGTCCCTCTTCTGACCCAGATGTCATATCCCTCGCCTCCCTGCACTGCAGTGACCCACTAAGAGCTCAAATGACCTAATTGCATTCACTCTACAACTCCTTCCTTTGTCCTTATCACCCCCTTTCCTTCCAGCTTCCCTGTGATCCCAAATCCCTTCTCACCATTCCTGTTTCAAATACCCCACTTCCCCTTTTCTCAAATGTCCCATAAGTTAACCACAGTGCCCTCAGCCTCTCCCATTCAAGAGCAGCTCCTCATTAAACCCGCTCCTGTTTCAGATTCTTAGTGCTGACCCCACAACGCACGCTGGAGCCTCTTACCACCCTCTTCTCGCTCCTTCCCTCACCCCCAATCCTCTATCTTGCTCCCAAATTCTCTTCCATCTCACCCCCACCCCATACACATACTCCCCCTTATCTGCAACTCCTTTCCCACCTATGTCCCTGCCTCAGATCACCAAATCCGCTGTGGCATTTTAGTTTTTCCTGCTCAGCTTTGATGATGTACCCATCTGCCATACTCTCCCACTGAAGCTGGGCGGTCAGCTAAAGCCTCCCCCTTTCTTGGCTGTCCTTGCAGGATAAAAGGAAGGAATCAGAGCTCCTCCTTTACACAGGATTTCAAAAGCTCAGTCTGCATTTACCAGACATCAACAAGAACAAAAGTTTTCAAAAGAAAATAGTGAGGTGAGGAAGAGGATGTAGGGTAGTCATATTTATCAAGAAAAGTCTCTGCAGTCCAGGTATCTGTCCCTAATTCATCATAGGAGTGGAGAGTGGAGAAGGGAGTTTGCCTAGAGGAAGAAGAAGGGCAGAAAACTTTGGCCAAGGTCAGCATTCCCCTAAGCAAATCCCTGGAAAGGTAGAATGGTCAGGGCAGGACATCTCCCATCTCCCTGAATTCTGCATTACACTTGTGTTCTCCAAGGCATCTGGAGAAGCACAGCCCAAGCTGTCCTACATGTATCACGTTTGAGCTCCATCTCCGGACAGAAGGAAATGGGGCTCTGGACCCCCAAGTCCTTGGGAACAGAATGAAGCAAGCCATCGGGGACCTAACTGAACCAACAGGGAAAATTTCTGGTTTGGATTTTGAGAAGCTTGCAACACAGGCCATAAAAATTTCCCCGGAGCTATGTATGAACAACTGCACTGCAGCAGCCCAGTGTTAGTTGTAGGATATTATGAAGGCAACAGGAGAATTCCTTCATGTATATTGTTGCAAAATGGTACTGAGCAATATCTCTGAGTATATCCTTGAACATTTTTCCACCACTGAAAGTGACTAATCCTGTGCAGGTTTAGCCAAACTTTCTCAGAATACCAGGCAATGCCGAGGAGCAAAGCAGTTGGACCATTGCATCAACTACAGCGTAGCTGTTAGCAAGGACAGTTGGTGTGAGAAAGGGGGAAAAAAAGAAAAAAAAAACAGTCTCCCTTCTGCTTGAGAAGAATTTCTTGACAATGTAAAATTCTTTCCTTAAAGAATAAAGCGGCTCTTCACAATGACTGAAGAAGAGTAATTTTTGCTGACAACAGGCATCCGAATTCTGCAGCAGAAACAAACCAGCCAAACGATCAATATATTGTAAAGAGTGCTACTTTAACAACCTTAGGTATTTACAGCAGATGGCTAGGACATATTCAAACACTCCAGATTCTTTCTCACAGATGTCACGTGCACAGACACTACCCTCCGCATTATTGTACATGTGATTTGTAAAGTCTTCTGCTGGCATTATGGGAATACCGGTTTTAAAACAACAAACAATATTTCCTTCACATGCCAAAGAAAACAGGAATTTTAACATTTTAAGCCTTCCCTAGAGATGGCAGGATTCCCTTGGTTTGTGTGTTACTCCACAGAGTTGCCTGTTATGCCCATGTGAGGGAGGGACGATTCCTCTGGGTTTTTCCACTTATTTCCCAGCGAGGAGCTCTTTGTCCGCAGACTCCTATGACAAGTCTCCTTGTTTCCTGGCTGTGTTCGTCATTCATTTCTGAATCTGCTAGGTAGGACAGTTTTGTACAGTGGGGGGAAAAAGTTCTTGCGTTTGCCCAGACTCCTGTGGCAAACAGCGGGCTTGAAAGGAGGATGCATGACAGGTTAAGGCGAGTTGGGTCTCCTCAGCTTTGGTCCTTCTTCGAGAATCCCTTTTCTCCCTACCAGGCAAATGTTTCTGCGCCTTATCTGCTCACCTCTCCATGTAGCCTCTGGTTTCCCTCTGCCACCGAGATCTGTGTGTGGGCTGGTTCTTGTGAAGGACAAATGTTCAGCTCCAGCAGCAGCCAACCGACCCTCTGCAATCAGGGCACTGCTCCTCTGCCTGACTCTGACTCAGAAATGGCTGGGGGCCCTTCTACCCTTGGTGCTTGGCTCCTCTTGCCCCAGGTTCATCTCCCATCACACAGTGCCATGCGGGGCTGCCAAGTATTCCACTTAGGTAACACTTGGCATTTCCAGCCCCAGGGCCTCAGCACTGACGCAATTTCCAAAATTATTTTTTAAAAAGCCACAAATATTTTGAATTCCTAGCAACTGAGAAACCCCAAAAGCAAGAAAGCAGCGTTCTTCTGCCAGGAAGGGAAGAGGAAAGGCTGCAATGGGGAAAAGAATGGTGGATTGAGAACCGCTTCATCTTTCTACTCCTTCGTCCTCCTCTTTAAACTTGCTGGTAATGCAAGGTCAGTGGAGAGGGCAGAAGAAACTGGGGTAGGGGAAAATAAATTCTGGAATCCTCCCCCCAGGATCAGAGGTGGAAAAGATCACAGAAAGCAATGGCTGCAGCTTTTTCTCTCTCTTCTCTAGCTTTTCACCTCCATAAAACCCATATACAAGTAAAGGTGAGAGACATGCTATTCATTTTTCCCCTTCTTCCTTCATTAAAAATAAATAAACAGAGGCATAGTTAATGGTTAATGCTGCTGAGTTCATGGAGCAAACAGTTCTTTTTTCCCATCTTGCCCATAGTTTAATTATGAACTTAGGCTGCCTTCAGGCTACAAAGGGCAAGAAAGCAGGGAGTACATATATCCAGAAATGAAGTCAGTGTTTGATGTCTCTGAGCTAAAATAAAAAAGAAAAAAACATTGAAGTGGCGAATAAAAGCAATATGCAAACCATGGAGCTTGGAATCAGGGAGGGAAAAAGCAAAAAAACAGGTCTGAAGATAGCTGAGCAACAAGCTCGTGGAGGACTTCCAAATTCAGCAGTAATGCTGGAAAGCTGTTTCTGTGAAGGTTATTAGTAAATGATCTTCAAAGTAGTCACTGGTTAAAAAATAAATGAAGGAGCTGTGGCTGCTATAAGTGTGGCCTCCGGGTTTGCCAGCACTGAACAAGCAAGGTAGGAGGAGAAAAATCAAGATTCCAGGGTCTGGAGTCAGAAGAATGGCAGAGAAACCCAGAAACCCTGTGGGGATGCAGAAGAGCCAGAGAACGTGGTGTATCCCCGCACTCCTCCAAAACACACGGGAAACTTCAGGATTGCCTTGAAGCATATGGTGCTCTGAAACACTGAACGCCAAAGCTCAGTATTTATCTGTCAGGGAGGTGAAAGCAGAGCTGAAGGACCACTTTGGATAAGGATGCTCATACAAATCTGACACTCGGCAGTGCCGTAAGCAGTCACTGTACAACTTCACAGCCACAGAGACCAGGCTCCAACTCCTGATGCTGCAGGAAGGAGAGGGCAGCTTTCTGTCTGGGTTATTCCATGGTGGAAGAGCACAGTATTTACAGAAGCCTGCCAGAAGGGGAAGAAGGATTTGGAGCTTTAGTGCAAATCAAAACTAGCCCCCAAAATATTTCCTTTAAGTGTGATCCACATTTTTCTGTGGCCCAAAGCAAATCAGAGCTCCTTATCTCAGCATCACAGCTAAACACATGAGATCCAGGAGCTGATCCAAAGTTCACTGACCATCAGAGAAGTGCGTTGGGCTTGCCTTTGGATACAATAAAATACAGGTGACGGTTGTATTTATAAGAAATAAGAGGCACACACAAACTAGCTGACTTCACAGAACATATAAGGTCACTATAATTTGCAGAAGCCATAAAAAATGATGAATAGCATAGATATGCTCAAAATTGTTAGGAATGCAAAATTAATAATTATAAATACTTGATAACATGTGCAAAGCTTGCTTTTCGAAAGTCAGGCAGGTAGGTAGTCAGGCCAATTTCTGCGAGAAACTCCAGGGAATGTCTCCCATTTTTTAATACTAAAAGAATAGGGTACCCCAACATCAGACTGCTGCTAGAAATCCTGTGCATCAAGAGAACTGTAGATACTGAAAAAACAGCACCTACAGACTGCAGACTCTGAAAAGATCTAGCTGATGCAGGGTAAAAAGATACCCTAATTTTAACCAGTTTTGTAGAACTGAGAGAGCTGTCTTCCTGATTTGTGCCTTTCCCTGTATCATCTAGTGAAATCGCCTTGTTAATCACCTGAGTTTTCTAAAACAATTGAGTGCTAGGTGAACACTATAGGAAGGATACAGTTTTGACAGGGGGAAAAAAAACCAAACAAAAATCCACAAAACCTAAAAAAAAAATCCAAATAGCTGCTTTACAGTTTTACCTCTTTAATACTTAAAGATGATATTTAAATTTAGATACTGGTATCCAGATTACAGGCAGTAATATTTACATATGCATCCCAAAATCTAACTATGTTGATACAGAAAGAGTCCTTAAGCAACATGAAAGAAAAAAAGCAACTTGTGGCAGAGCACCTCATGAACTTTGATATGGTGATATACATTTAAAACTCAGACTGAGGAGGGGGAAAGGAAAAAGCTTTCAGTGATGTTGGAAAAATATCCCTTGTTGTTAGAATAACCATGGACTTTAAAACAGGAGCCAGAGCGGGTTATTCAAGCTCCACTGACATGTGTAGTTTAGGAAAGGAGAACCCAGAACTATTGTGAAACAAGATGGAGATAATATATTCTCCTTCCTTTGGTTTTGGAACCGTTAGCACGGGTGATCAGACTATGAGTGAGATTAATTAATTTTGGAAAAAAAGAAAAGCATTATAGTGTATTAATGCAAGGTCAAAGGACAACACATCATTAATCTAACGATACACTTGTTATATTACTAACTGAAATGCCTTATTAAACAAAATCAATAAATACAATCTTTTCCTTATCAGAAAGCTGACTAGTGAGATTGTCATAAAATCTGGCCTCGAGATTCTCAAGGATCTGACCACTAGTTGGCATTGTTACTTCATTCAAATAAATAGCCTTTAAACGAGGTGTTCAGCTACGAAAACTGACCTCTACATTTTTGAGCTCTAAGTTTCATTTAGCAACATTTGGGAAAGGTGGTGAGGGAAAAACAGAGGAAAAATTAATACATGACTGGGAAATTATTTCCCCCTCCCCACCCCATATGTCTCTTTCAGCAAATTTTTAGTTCTACCTAGAATTCTGAAGGAGGGACTGAAGCAATCTCAAATGTGTTTGTGAAGAAAGAAACAACCAAACAAACAAAACCCCAAACCAAACCCATAGCCATAGTCACATGTACTTAAGTAGTAAAGTCCAGGCTGTGAATGTAGACCCAGTGGTATTCCCAGGTCAGGAAGCTTAAATGGCAGAAACACAACTGCTGAATGCAAACATGAAATAAAAGCACCTTACGCCCCAGTGAGCTGCTCCTTCTGTTACAACTCTAATAACCCGGCGCTACAGCGGAGCCTCATGTTCTGTTCTGCCAGCTCTGAGCTGCTGGTAATAAAGCAAGTGACACCTTTTCTGTGTGGAGTTTCTGTCATTTTCAGAGTGAAAGGAAGGGTTTGTTCCTCATCTTCCCAGAAAAAACAGGGTGCTACGTTTGTGAGTTTGGGTGCACAGAGGCCTTTTGGGCAAAGCGTCTGCCTGTGCTGGCTCCAAGAGGCTGCTCAGCCCCGAGTCCGTTCGATCTGAGGCTGCGTTATCTCACACAGGGTGAGATGTCGGATTCCTCCTGTCTGTGCTACCCCTAGATCTGCCGTGCCAGGCTGGGGAGCAGCTCTGGGGTTCAGCAACACAAGGTGGTTACGGGGGTCCCTGCAGACAGGCAAGTGGAAAAGAGAACAGGTTGTCTCTCTGTGCCCAGTCGGTGGGAGAAGGAGAGGGGATTTTCACCTCTTGGAGTCTAACTTCTAGGGCTGATGTTGAGACAGGTAATGTTTTGCTTTAGCTGTAAATCAGGCTTCCTTTCAAGTAAAGTTAACATTTCAGTTAAGTAGAAGCAAGCTTTCAAAAATATCCACTTCTCAAAGGAAGATGAACACAACCTGAAAGAGCTGCTTTAGAACAATAAGAAAGATGTAATCTCTGTAATACTGCAAATCCTGGCTCACACACAAAACCCACAGACTGACACTACTAGCACATTAACTCCAGTGAGTCACAGAAAGGTTCTCAAATTAAATCCTCATCTACACTACTGACACACTTTATGGCCTTAGGTATGTCTCATCAACACTCCTGAGCTCTAAAATACACATAACACTTACCCAGCATTAGGGAGATATTAATTCATTAGCGACTGCAAAGTGCTAAGTAAATGTTTACAACAATTAACAACCAAGTAGGATGTCTTCATCACCAAAACAAAAAGAAATGTAAAATGCAAGCAGCACCAATGTGAATGGCGGAAAATAAAATTAAACCAAAAACTTCCTTCCATTCTAATGAATGTTTGAAAGCCAAAACAACAACAAAAAGCAGTCAATCAACCAGACTGTGGTTTTGAGTAACTTGAGTAGCTTGACATCAACTCTTTAAGAAAGCACTGTAGGCTGGTATATAAGAAAATCAAAACAGTTAAACTTTGCAACTGCTTTGCATATACAACTTTATAAAGTCTCATGATAGAAAGCAGCTGATCCCACAGCATCCAAGATATCCCCTGTTGCTTTAGATTTCATTAAATTAAACCACTCACAAGATTATGCTATGTCATGAGGCAATCCATGGATGATCACAGAAGCCGTAGTAAACCATCCCCAAATTTTCCACTATCAAATATCTTAGCAATTGTTTTGTTTTGAAGAAGCTGTACATTAGAAACACTCAATGGGTTGGAGTTAGCAGATGTAATGCTGCTTAAGATGCCCATGTATGCAGTCTAATCTCGCTCCTCTCAGTGAGAAGCAACTGAAGTATGCGTGATGGCTCCTAGTTTATAACACAGACTGGAGTCTGATATCCAATTGTACTCATTATCAAAATCTATATAAATGCTGTCCAAATTATTTAGCATTAAAAGCTTCCATCCTTTGAAGATAAACAGGTTAACAAGCTTTAAAATAATTAATGAAGTAGGGCTTGAGGAATATCTCTCTGAGCAGCATAAACATTGGCTCAGCTAACATCTCATGCCATCAATGAAGAAAGATCACTAGCAGACCCAGGCCAAGATGCTGTGGGAAATAAGTGGAAGGCAATAACAGCTGGAAATATTTGGCACATACAAGAAAGTTTTGAAACCCTTTGGATACTGGGTTTCCAAGCTTTTTTTTTTTTTTTAACCACAAAATATTTCATTAGCACTTGCATGAGAAACAAGGTCAGCAGCACCCAGGTGTGCTATGACATTATTACCTGCCGTGAGATGGTACAAACATCCCTCTCCTTCCTCCCTCTCCCCTTCCAATTATCTATTTGCAGAATGCATGTAACAGCACATCTTAAGAGCTAATGTTATATATCTGGGCAGGAATACAAATCTGTCTGTATATATGACACCTGGAAATCCAGTCTTCTTAGGGTGCTTTGCGGATGAAATGGGCTTTATACAATAGTACTGTATATCAGTCCAGCTTTGCATTTCCTAACGGCTTCCGAACACGACAGGCAGTTTTAGCCACATTTGATGGATGGATTGAGGAGGTCACAAATTCCTACAGTGCTGTAGGAGATCTGCATGAGGATAGAAGATACCAGCAAATGGCCCT
This sequence comes from Fulmarus glacialis, assembly GCF_000690835.1. NCBI lineage: Eukaryota > Metazoa > Chordata > Aves > Procellariiformes > Procellariidae > Fulmarus > Fulmarus glacialis. The sequence continues at coordinate 23,949 of NW_009213987.1, forward strand.
GTTGAGGGAAAGGCTGCAACAGGGGATCAGCAGCTCCCTGCTGAGATGGGTCAGGGAGGACACGTACAGCTCAGAACAAGGCATCGCACCCACTGCCTTTTGCCCATGCAGTAGTTCAAAGGAAGATGAGAGTATGTACACAGGGAGCAGAAAGGCAGGGAACACCGAAAGGGGAAGAAACGTATTGGTGGAGGGCTCAGAAGAGGTGCAACTGTTAAATCTGGAGGGTTTTTTAAAAATTTCTTTTATTTATTTATTTATTTATTTTCACTGACAGAAAGTTGGGATGTAGAATGCAAGACTTGGGGGAACTAGATTTCTGCTGCTCAGAAGAAAAGTAGTTCTTTCTACTTAGACATCTCACTCAATCAGATGAAACCTGCTTATCCACTGATCAGTGTGGTGGGGGAATGAGAAAAGTAAGAACACAAATACTCGCGTACTGTGGTACAGGAGTCCCACTTGCTGCATGGACGTGGCTGTGCTCACTCCACAAATGTAAACAGAAAAGATTATTCCTGTCCTAAAAAAAATTACATAAATATTTTTCCCGTCTGCCCTAGAATAGTGAAACCCAAACTAAACATAAACCAACCACCCTCTTTAATGGTGATTATAGCCTTGCTGGATTCTCTGCACAATAACAATGGTTTGAATTTATTAAAGGTTGCAAGGAAAAGTACAGCAGCGAGACCTTGTAGCTGGCAGTGTGTTTTTGTTCCTCAGCTTCAAGCATATGCGGTAGCTGGCTACACAGCAAGTGCTTTTAAACACTAATCTCTACAGAAAAAAAGGAATTAACTACACACTATTGAGCAAAGTAAACTGGTAGATAAAGGTATGAGTGGTACTCTCTGAAGTTTCATAGCTTTTTCACCTGTGCAAACACCAAAGAGAAAAAAAGTAAATAACTCTGCTCCTTGCCTGTGCATCCTAAGGAGGAGGATCCCTCCTGCTGTCATTACAGTTTCATACAGAGCTCTGTCATAACACTGGGGCACAAAGAATATTTAAGGAATCCAGAGAGTGCTCCTCTCCCATGATATTATTTTTTTTTATGCACCGGAAAGGAGGAATAACTGAGGCAAAATAAATTTGGATTCAATCAGTACAGCGTGACAAGGACTCAGTTGTACTCCAGGCCTTTGCTTGAGTAAACAGCGATGTGTCTCATGAAATGTTCAAACCAAAAAAATAAATAGCCTTTAAAGACACAAACTGTCTGTATAAACAGAGGCTGGGGAAACACTGCTGGATTACCAGCACCTTTTGGTGGAAAAAGAAATCAGCAGCTCTCCCTTTAGCAGCAGCGGAGAACTGGGCTGCAGGTCCTGCAGCGAGGCTTCCTGCAATCCCAGGAAAGCATGGACAGATGTCCAGGCACCCACTTCCACACGATACCTGCCCAATATTCATAACCAAACAAGGACCTAAGTAATAGCTCAGACAAAACAGCTGTAGACAGCAGACAGCAAAAGAGAGCCTGAAGGCACCGCTGATGTGCTAGATCCCTGCAATAAGCAAGAAATCTGTTAAACAAAGTTTGTTAAATAGTTTGAGGGGGACAAATCTCTGCTGATCCCTACAAGAAAGGGGTAGAAGTCTTAGCACAGGATTACCAAAAAATAAATACAGTGCAAGCAGTGATCCCGTTTCCTTTTGAACCTAGCAGATACACATGGATTCTTATCTTCAGGAATTCTCCAAATTAGTTACACAATCCCTTCCACTGGGCTTATCGTGCTCAATCTCCCAACAATTTAAACTCCTCGCTCCCTCCAGTCCTGCTTGGATCTTCACTCTGTGAGTGTTTGGGAACCTTCCACTTTTCAGCCTAAATGTGTTCATAATCAGATAACGAACACTTGATCTGGGGGTAATGTTATCCTTTTATACAGGATTTTTCCCTCCGTGATACATAACCCTCCAGTCCATTTACAAACGGTTGTCTTATCCCCTTATAAGCGTCTGCCCACCAGGCTAAACAAATCCAGGCATTTTTATGTCTTTGTAAGGAATAACAGGGAAATGTTTAATCCATCCCATTCTTCTAACTGACCTACTAATCCTCATCTGCACCTTTTTGAATTCACATTAAGCTTTGTTAAAGCTAGGTGATCTCAGCTGTGCATGAAACTTTATCATTGCCCCATACAATGGCTTGGATATCTCTACCAAAAATAACTCCCTTAGTGTGCCCTAAAAGTGCATTAGTCTTTTTACTGCTACTTTACACTGGTTGCTCATGGGCATCCAAAAATTTGATTAACCGTCATATTCTTCTCTTTTTTCTCCTATGTTCTTATTTGTTTCAAAGACCCAGCAGCAAGTACAAGCAAGGCAGAGGATGGCTGTTGTGCTGCTCCTGCCCTGCCATAGGGCTTGCAAGATACATGTTGTATTCTGCGCCACTTTCTTAAATCAAGCACACTAGGCGAATGGATTATTTTGAAAGATTTAGGTATTGCAGAAGTACAATACTCCCCTGCAATAAGGAATTAACTTTCTCAATATTTCTACATCAACAGATACTTGTGGTTGCATGTAAATTGAGAGGGAAAAATTCACGTAGTTTTGCATGCAAAACAACCAACAGGGAATAACTTTTGCATACAGATAAGTAATATGTTCAACTACAGAAGAAGAAAATGTACACTTGTTTCAAGATTAAAAACAAAAGCAAAAAAATCCCCAAAACTCCGCTATCAGGAGATTGCTAAATGCTTTGACAGTCAGCAGACACAACAGCATGGCACCGGTAGAGAGCACACCCAAAGCGCTAAATCAGGTAGCAGAAGTCGGACTTTTGTAAGTCAGAGAAATAGATCAATACATTTTTCTGGGTCAGCCCCGGAAGACTTCATTACGTTTAATACAACGTGTTCAAAAGGTGACAAGGGCATGTTTTTATTAGTATGAAGGGAACACATTTACTCCAGCTCCAAAAAGACACTCCCGTCCAAAAACAAAACCCCAAAGCCCACAACAAACTAGCCAGTTTTCTGCAGTGGCCCCTGGACTGACACTTGATGCCTCCGCCTGAGGTTTGGCAGGCGGGTTGTGGTGCTCCGGGTCGAAGGAGGGGACGGCGTCATTGGAGCCGTGCAACTGGAAAACAGCAGCAGCAGCCCCCTCCCAGAAGCCCAAGAATCCTGGGAAAAGCTCTGCAAGGTCATTTCAGGAATGGGCAAAGTTAGACTGGCACCAGTTTATGTCAGGTGAAGTATTTATTTTGGTGAAGTTGTATTGGTTCATTCAAACGGAGGATGTGGTTCATGACTTGGAAGGCTCAAGGAGAAAGCGCAAGTCCATTTTCAACAGTTGTGAGGGAGGTGAAAAACAAAGTGTCTGATCTCAGAGATCTTATAAACTTAAATGAGACCCACAGGGATGTGAAGGCACAGATCAAACAAATGCCTGATAACTGGGAAGACCTGAAGAGCAGAAGAAACAGAAAAGCTGAACGTCATAGGAATTTGCAGAAACATGAAGGCAAAACTCTAGTGGCATCTTTGGAAATGAAGTTTAAAACTGCCAAGTGCAACACAAGTGAATGACAAAGCACAAGCGAGTGACAAAGAAACAGCAAAGCACTCACTGTATTGAAAACTGGCCTGCCCGCACTCTCTCATGGCTGCCGAATACCACCAGAAAGCTCGCAGCCATGACTAACAATACAAAAGTAAGAACAAGATTAATTGCACAATTTATTTTTAGTATTTTTTTTTTCTCATTTAAGCATAAAAATATGTAAAATTGAAGTGATACGTTTCCTGCAAAACAGTTTCATTAGCTTCAAACACATGCACATGCTCACAGTGGTCTCAGGGAAAAGTATAAGTTTTTGGCCTTCAGCAGGTCAAGGACATCAAAGAATTATTAAAGAAAATGAACTTAAAGTTGAGAAGAGCCAGAGCTAGGATTTTAGCTTCTTCTTAAATTTGAATTATGGCCTGCTTCTGGATTGCATGGCGTCACAGGGGAGCGAAGTAAAATATTACATAAAAGGATTGCTTTCAAGTGAACTCAGACACCCAGCTCTTCATGACCTGCAGACGAGTGACGATGAGAAGTGATCTGCTATAACTTTTGCCACAGGTTGGTTCGGTTATAGCACAGACTATAACAGTACCCATCTAGGAAGCTAGGAAAGCAGAACATCTTCTTGGACACCTGGCTCATGAGAGGAGCGTACTACAAATGTACCCTACTACCTGTCCTGTTAATTAGCCAGAGAGAAGGCTTTTATGCTACCCTGCCCCTGCACAAGCTTAATACCACTACTAATTTCCAGTTTCTGACATGCGCGTTTATTTACAAAATATATAAGCAAAACACTACTGGGCACTAGAGGAAGCACTTTCTTTGCTCATGATGTCAAGCCTCCTGCCAGCTAGCAGCTGAACCCCAAGAGCTCCTTCTCTCTCTCGGCTTCATCCTTCAAATAAATCTGCATTATGTTTCTGGAGGCTTTCTTGGCTGCTGCTCTCCCAGCCCCGCACTTCCATAGGAAGATCAGCGCCAGCTTTGTTTTTTACACGGCTGCTCAGAAACTCTGCCTACACAGCTTGCAAGGTCATTGAGCTTTCTATGAAACCTATACTTTGGACAGTGATGCTTGTTATTTTATCTGTGCCAGAAGAGAGCTGAATAACTTTCTTGCACTTATCGTGAAAGTTTCACCTAACTCTCCTACCACTGATTTTTCCACAGACTCTATTCATGCCCTCCCCCAAGTCACAGACCATTTCTGATGATCAGCTAAAAGACAAGGCAGAGGACCATCCCTTTTTCACCTTTTCTCACTGCTTTGGTTTTTCTCACTGTTGTGCTATTTTCTGCACAGGAGTCAAAGGGACAATTCTGGTCTTGGGCTTGAATCTAGAGTCAAGGCAAGCTCTGTGTTCCCTTTCCTTTGAAAAGGGAACATCTGGACACAGACCAGGCACCAGAACTACTGAGAGCAAAGGATTTAGGCAGAGCTGAATTAATCCCCTTCCAGGCCCCCCACCCCCTCACTAAAAACCTTGGGAAAGCTCAGATCTGAGCTTGATCTCTAGGTACAATATGCGTCAATGCCACAAAGTGCAAGCTTGCAGCTAAAGGTGCTTTGAATACACAACAGATTTCCCAGATGGGAATTTCCTCCATTATTATTTTTAATTTTCCATTTCCTAACATTCAAATACCAAAGAATACATCCAAGCATACTCGGCTTTGAAGAAAGCAGTTAAGCAAGGACTAAACTAGGAAAGAACACTTGGCCATCTGCAACATGGCCATTACATTAACTCCTCTGAGAGCTGGTCTTTTGAATCCAAACACAGTTTGTTTTTTTAAAGTCACTAGCAATCACCAAAGGAAAAAAATAATTGTTGGGAAAAGCTTGGTTTATTCACTGACTAACATAACATTTAACTCCGTCTCAAGCTCTCTGCAGCATGATACATTGCAAGATGATGGTATGCTGTACTCTGAGGGTCAGCTTCGAGGGCCAGGAAAAAACAGTCACCCAGAACTTGAGTTCAAAGGAAAAGCACGGTTAGTTTTTGGAACGGAATGACTGGTGGGGACACAGCATTGGGATTGAACTCTGGCAATATAAAGAGACTTATTTTTATGTATAAACTAATTCTATGTACAAGTTTAAATAAGAAATATCTATTCAGGCTGTTCTGTGGGCTCCAGGACCAACACCACCAGTTTTTTAGAGCAGCATTTAAAAAAAGAAAATCTATTGAAGAAACCCTCAGGATATGCAGATAAAACCCTAGACTATCTCAGCATCTCATTTTCTTGCCTTCGTTGCCACTAAACACCAGGGAGGAAAAAAGGGAAAAAGAAAAAAAATTTTTTTAGGACTCTTCCAGAGCAAGTTGTGTGCATCAACTGCAGACTCCCAGATCTTCCTTTTTTAAGCCAAGGTTGCTCTAGCTGAAAGCTATTTGCAATCTGCAGTTAGATCAGAAAGGTATAGCAAAGGGGTGATGGCCAATATAATGCAGGCCTAAATGTAGCTTGAGGTTTTGGCAGTGAAAGCTGGTATTTTCTGAAAGGATGAGCACATCAGTGTCACCCAAGCCTAAGCTTTCCAATTAACTGCAGCTGTAACCCTTCACCCAAAGTGAGGTACAAGTAGTGAGACTAAGTGTAAGTGTTGGCAGTACTGCCCATGCCCAGGAGAAGAGGCCATGCTCTTCCAAGCCCACAAATATAGAAAGAAGCCCCATAACCTTTGACAAATGCAAAAATGTTACATGGAAGTATAAACTCAGCTGTTCGAACATATCACCACAGTAAAATGTGCTTATAAGCAGAAAACTTGATCTTTAGTCAGGAAATATTATAATCATTTCAGTAACTGGGTGCTTCTGCAACTCCAGGGCTACGTTTAATTGGATTTACTGACTGTGTTTTACAAAATGGTCATGGAGGGCCAAAAGGGGTTCTGCTCCACCCTGGGTGCCTCTGCCAGCGTAATAGCGATTGCTGCCTCATTAGGTACTGCAAAGTACGATGATGAGAAGAAGCCCTCTCACTCCACACGCAAGAAAGGAAGGAAAACACAGGTGAATTTGCCCTGGCGTAGTATTAGGGAGGAAGAAGCATTTCCTCCTCTTTTCAGAGCGTTTCTAATTTTTGTCTTTTTATTATAGTGCAGTTTGTTTTAAATATCAGAAAAATCATTCCCAGGGTGAGGTGAAACTGAAATCCTGAAAAGTTCTTCTGATCTTGGCCCATCAGTGAAAGCAATTTGAAATTTCTGCTTCTACTAAGTGTTTCATTTGGGTAACTTCCACTAGGGAGTAAGTCTTAATGCTTTATTTCCATTAGAATGTCCTTTGAACGGGATTTTATAGAAGCTTAAAAAAAGGAGAAAACACTTTAGGTCAGAACTTGTTCATAGCAATGTTTCTTCAAGACTATTAGTCTGGGATTGAATGAACTGTATTGTATCAGCTGACAATCAGTAAATAAAAGTCTGGGTAATTCTGTTTTTTTCAGTTCCGTGGCCCTTTCACGGCAACTCCAGCGAGGGAGCTTGGTAAGCAAGAGTGCAAAGTCGTTCCCTGCGAGACAGTCAGAACAGGGCACGTTTGCTTGCTGGTGCAGACCCAGCCGTGCATACGCCGTGCCTCAGAGCACAGTCAGCTCAAAAGAAGGGCGGCAGATTTTGCGGTCTATGGGCCAAGTTTTGTTCACATTTAGACAGGCCTGTACCCAGGTTACGTCTGTAATTTCGCTGAATTTAAAAACACATCTAAACTTTAAACTGGATCAACAAAAGCACTGTCTGGGTTTCTGAATCCAGCAGAGAGAATCAAAAGGCATTTAAAAGTGTTTGAAAAGAAAATCCTCCTCCTGTAGCACTTCATTGTATGGATTAACAAATAAATTAACAAAAATTTAATGAAACTGCCAGTAGGCAAGTGTGAGAGTGAGGTCTCCCTCCCTATCCCACATACTTTAAGCCTTAATCTGATCTCTAGCTAATAGAGATTGGGATAAATCCTGAAGCATGAAGTGTACCACCCTTTCCAAACTTTTGTTAGTCTTAATTATTATGCTGCCTCTGGTATCCCTTTTCCTTTCCACGGTGGGCTGCAGAGAAGTGAAGTACACGAATATTCAGAGGGCCTTAAAAAGCCCCTTAAACAGAGCATTTCCCTGCAGGATGCTCCAGCTGACTTTCAGCATATGAATGAGACAAAGAACCAAAGCAGTAATCCCTAGAAGGGGGAATATTGTCAGGAGAAATATGTTGCCTGAGTATAGTGCTTTCTGACAGCAGCGAAGAGGTTAATCGTGACAGCACCGGAGGGTATGACTCCATGGTTACAGCCCTGAAAATGTGTCCTACTATAAAAGCATCTCTATATTTCTTCTTACATTGTAATCTTTAGCGGGAAAAAAGTTAATCCCCTGATTTGCAGTAAATTACAGCTCCAGGCAAAAACTTCACCAGAAGAAAAACGTTTCTGACCATCCACTTTTATCTATACGCAAGATACAATCCATTTCTGTTGCAGAAAGCCTCCAGCACATTCAGTTACAATTTCATCCAAGGTTAACTAGCATCCCCTGACCCCCCCGCCCCAAACCCTGGACTTGCTCTGGAGCTGCAGCGTTGCTCTAGAACATGCTGGTGATTTTCCACTGTCTGTACAACACACAGTCTCTGGTGTTTCTCAGGTGTCTTGGTTAGATGGTTCAGGATTTTCTAACCAGACAATCCATTTCATCGTGACGCACCATGCTGAAAACTCTGCCCTCTTCAGAGTCAATTGCAGGTTCTTGCTTCTGAAATTAAGTCCTACCTGTTTGTTCAATTTGTCCCAAGAAAATAAGTTATTGATAAGTTATTAAAATAGCTCCCCCGCCTCACTAGTATTGCTTTTTGTAGACATTCTTCCATATTCATCTGAAGTCTTCTCAAAAATCACGGCTTTTTGCTTTTGGTTACATGTAGGGGGCAAAAGGAAAGTATTTTGTAGGACATATTTAAACAAGTGAGGGCTATGGAGGTGGCTCAGTTTTGCGGTGCTGTGGGAAGGGCAAGGTTAAATACTGCATGAGAGATTTGAGGCTGTCCTCTTTGATGGCAGGGGGAAATGTCATTAAACAGAGACCCTCACCATACAGCCCCCTGCTCCCGGTGCTCGCCCTTCTCTTCCCCCACTAGCCTTTAGCAGCCTCCAGAAATGCAACCTGCTCTTAAGAAAGCAAGCCAAACAAAGCCCTATTTCAGCTCTTCGTTTTCCTATCCCACCCTGACAGCACTCTCTTTCCAGCCCTGGTTCCCTCTCACATCCAGCACAGCTTCTCTGCTTGACCATGAAATGTTACAAGCAGCCGCATCCTTTCTTGCCGTCTCTCTAATCGTAGGCAAAGGTGGAAGAAATTAACTCAAACCAAATACTGTCTGCCTAAATACTGTCCTAACACTGACTCTCAGGTACACAGATGACCTTGGTTATCATTGCCTTTTACCTGGGCTGTTTACGTGAATTCTGAGTGCCTGCGAAACAGCTGCCAGCAGCTGCTAAGGGAGGCTGGCTCTGCAGTGCACTAATGCCACCGACTGAACACGGTGCAGAGGCATGCCAACCGGGATTTCCTAGGAATCCCTCCACCCTCCAAAAAGCATCTTCTCTGGGGCATCTCCTCTGGAAAAGGGCAAGATGTGTACATAAAGCTTATTTACAAGCTCAAACCGACTCCATTTCCTGCTTTACTTTATTTGTCTTCATCAGGCACAGTCAGGTGCAGCGGGAGAGTTTTTGCTGCCCCTCTCCTGTAGGGA
>NW_009213987.1:33283-76404 GCF_000690835.1 Fulmarus glacialis
AATCAGAAGTCCTGTTGGACTCAGTTCGGCGAGGTTTTTTCCTCATCCTTGTAGAGGTCTTGTACCCTCCAACCCTTTTTTTCCCCTGACATCCCCAAATCTGCCTTAAACTTCAGTAGTGTGTTTGAACAACCAGATGTGGCTTCTCTAACCCTCTAGGACAGCCCCCAGGAGCTAGCAGGGAAGATACCTGACCAGCATCTTCATGTTTTTCTGGATTTGACTGAGGGGCTCACAGAACCTGAGCTCATCAGGAGATGTACACAGTCAAAAACATTTTAACTGTTCTGAGTTCAGAGCCACAATCTTAAGACATAGTTTATTTGTTTATTAAACAGCATTATGATGTCCTGGGAAACTTTTGAAATTGCTTATATCCTATGAAGTGACATCACTGAAATGAAACAGCGGGTCACGGTGTCACAGCTGGAAACCTTGAATCCATCATAACAAGATCTCCAAGTTTCCAATTCAAAAGCTCTGGAGTGCTGAAGTATTTTTCCTCCTAAGGGTATTTAGCTCAGGATCCCGCTTTCCATGGTTCACTGTGAATAGGATTTGGTACTAAGCTATATATAGGGTTTCTTCTGGAAACCCTAGCTGTGAGAGCACTGCGTATGGAAAAGAGCAGTGTCGGAAGCTATGGTACAGTCCCATCCAGCCCCAAAGTCAGGATTACATTGCTGTGTTGCCATGCCACAGGGTCTTTACAAGCTTCAGAATGTATGAAATATGGGTAAACAGTCCTAGTCTGATGACAGGTAAATGCAGGCTTAGGTGAGGGAGTAGACGTATGACACAGATATTAATTGCTTATGGCAGAGCAGGAGTTACAGACTTAGGATAAAACAAGAGATCCAGAGGGATAACTGAGAAGAGGATCTTCTAAAATACGTATGATGTTAAAAAGATGTTCATCGAGGCAGAGAATGCAGCATGCAGACAATGCATGGAAGAGGTCCCTTATACAGAAACATCTTACGCTCAGCTTTTTCCAGTTTGACCAATGGAATTCAACGTTCTTGCATCTTTATGAGGTTATGGATGACAAGAGTGGTAAAAGAATAATGTTGAAGTAATTTGGATAGACCTAGGGACTCAAGCCTTCAGGTTTTTCAGAAAGTGGGTAAACCTGAACAGCAATGCATACACTTTCTGCAAATGCTTCTGGATGAAGTCATTTTCAGGAAAGGAAGTTTAGCCTGTCTAGCATCAGTTGTCTAAATATTCTCTTCTCTACTGAGACAGCTAATGGGGACAATATTTCTGTTAATAGACTTACTGCAAAACTATCATCTAGTTAATGCGGAAACCCAAATACAGCAGGAGTTTTATGCCTGCTCCTTGGAGGTGCAAAATTCCACGTCTCCTCACCAGCCTCAGAATGGCTCAGTTTTTCCCCCAAGCCCTTTTACTGACTATAGTTCACTCCTGAGATTAATATTTTCTTGAAACTCACTTAAGATGCATCTGCAGAGGGCAAAAAAATTAAGTTACAAGCTTCACCAAAAAAAAAAAAATTTAGAAAAAACTTCCAAAGATGAAAAGTATTTCCTACATGGCTTAATGGCCCACCTAGGATTAATCAGCCCAAACAGAAAGATTATTAAAAATCGTTAAACCACAAAAACTACCTGAGAAATTTCAGCATGATCTGGAGTTAGAAAAGTTAAGTAATGAGTATTCTTGTCCTCACATATACAATACAAAGGATTATTTCTTAAAGATAAAAGCCACAAGAACAATTATGTTACTGCCAACCCTAGCTGTCTGGAGTACAAGGCGTAACCTGATACAATCTCAAGTAAGTCTGATACAGTCGGCTATCCATGCGCTGTAGCCACTTGTTATTTTTTTAGCTCTGCGGGTTATGTCCCAGTGAAACAAAAAGAAGGGGGAGATGGTGGGAATTGAAGGTGTCCCTCAAGAAGGAAAAGAAGCATGAGGCAGCTAGGTGACTTACATGAAGTCACCCAAGAAATTTTGGACAGAAGGAAGGAATGAAGCCCGCTCTGATTTCAACGTTAGTGACGGAGACATCTCTGCATCTGGCATACTGGCACCAAACTCACTATGTACCAGCAGAGAATTTTGCCTATAGAAAACTCCAGAAGGAAAAACAGTTAAACACCCCATTTCCCAATACATCAGGGTAAAATTAATACAAAAAGATAATTTTGCTTCCTGAAAAATGGGGAAGATGTCTCTATCCTTCAAAGCAGTACGGATTTGGGGAAAAAAAAAAAGGAAAAAAAAGAAGATGAACCACCCCTTGCATAAACCTGAAAGAAATTTTCTTCAAGAACAGCACAGCATTCTGCCCCTCTAAAAGCTATCAAGAGAACACAAAAAAAAATCTCTTCCCAGCATTTCACGCTCTTTCATATAACACATTTAAAGAGAAACAAACAAGTTGTATGGGACACTGATGAGCCTCTGAACAATCTCCCTTTTCATCAGGATCCAAACTGGGTTTCAAAAGCTGCTTGGGACATGCCTAGCTATTTCTGTTCCACGGCAATACAGTCATGGAAAGTTTTCCATGTACCACAAGCAAGGCCACAGAGCAAACAGTTTATCACTGGAGTGTCTGAGCTTGCACGATAAAAAACAAACAGGGAGTAATATATGACAAAACCTTGACAGCAGAATTTTGGACTCTAATTACCTGGTCAGAGACTCTTTTGAATGGGTTGTGTGGGCTAATAAATTCCTCGTTTAGAGAACACGAACAAGTCTACTTTGTCTGGACTCTAATCTTGGTTTTATAGCGGATTGTTATCAGTGCTTTTTCCCTGGAATTTAGTTTCTCTGCACAGATTTAAAAGAATAACTCTTTTTCTATTCCTTCGAGGCAATAGCATGTTATGTAGCTGCTCCTGTATACTTTTTGCCCTTATTTGGGGTGAACAGCAATCGGCTTGATTCTCACTTATGCTTCGGTTTCCTTCGGCTTTCTGGCAAGACGAGCCCGCAGAATACCTACAGAAGGCCTCCCTCTCTAGCACTGGATTGGCATTGAGGCTCTACAGTATTTTTTCCCTTTCCTGTCTCCTGTGCAAAGATTTTAGTGGGGAGCCACTAGACACATGTCCTGTATCCTCGGGATCTGGTGGTGGGGAGCTCAGAGTGAAGAACGGTGAGAAGCAGGACATGTGATTTCTCTAATTTTTATACAAATCCAGGGGAAATCATAGAAAGCAAGGATGACTTGCCCTGCTTTCTTATCCACCTTCAGGACATAGGGAGTCAAGAGGGCCAACGGCCTGATGTTTTCATGCATCTCATAAAGCCTTTCCATGTCTTCCCCTTGTTTTGTTTTCTACACCAATCTCCCTGAAGTACTATGGGACTATGGTCCACTGGACCGTTCTGTGATCATGTTATCACAAGTGTAAGTCTTCTCCAAAAGAACAGATGTGCCAAACCAGCCCAAGGATGCTGAGCTGAATGGAAAGTACGCGCTGATCAAATATTTACTATTGCTGCTGGTGAGGGAGCTGAGAGGTGGCGTTTCCATGACATTTTGTTCCTGTAAAGCCAGGAACTGTTCTATAACCTTTGAGTGTCCCTTGAAATTGTTAATCTTATACCAGAAGCAAATTGAGAGGTTTAGAAAGGATGAGATTACTTATTCTCAGTCCACGGTATCACACATAAATAACACTTACTAGTGAATGTCATTAATAAATGAATCCTCATGATGACTATGAGAAATAACTGATCAAAACAAAAGGATTTACAGCTTAAGAGCAGGGTGACATAGAGACTCAGTGCAAGGTTATCTTGCTCTGTCCTGTTGTAATAGGCACATGTGCTGAAAGTTTTTTTTAAAAAGCATACTCATATTCCAAAAATCAGCTAAGAATAGTAGTCTGCAAATACTAGGTGTTTCATATCATCCATTAGCCAGAGCTGCCAGAACACTCTATAAGAATCAGTGAATTAAAAAATTTTTACCACCTCCAGCCTGCATCAGGTCATTTCTCATCATCCCTTTTGAAAGTTGCTGTTAGAGAAGTGGCCTGAGGTACAAGCTGGTTGGACTTGCATAGAAAACAAGCAGGAACAAGAAATGTAAAATATATGCCATGTTCAGGAAGGTAACTGTGGAAAGACTCAAAATACAGATGAAATGTTCAGCACAGGAGATTAAAATAGTTCCAGCATCTGATTCTTCTGGCAGAACAAAAGTCCAATTTGTATCTTTTAAAAATACACATATAGCTTTCTTCTAAAGCAGCTGCCTTCACCCTATTTTTGTTCTTTTGCACCCCTATTGGGATGCATAGACATATACATACACCTTCGTTATCAGGCATCACAAAATATCTCGATTCTAGCTAGTTCTTCTCCCTGTGAAAAGTGCAAGACTGCTACCTATCCTACATTTATTTATATTTTGTCTAATATAGTTTGGGAATGTGCCGAGTGGTTTAAAACAATAACAAGAGCCGTCCTGGAGGAGAACACAGTGCATTTGGTAAATCATCTTGTGTAAATCCGTAACAGCGTGCTTTTACTAATGGAGGAGATCTGTTATGGAGGGGGGCAAAAAAAAACCCAAACCAAACCAAAATAAAAAAACTGAACTCAAACCCCCTCAAAACCTCTCCCAAAAGAAAAAAAAAACAAAACACAAGACCAGGAAAAAAAAAAAATTCATTCACCACTGAGCCTAAGATATTGCACCTGCAGCCTGTGGAAACTACAGGCTGGTTTAAACTCTGTTTAGTTTTGTGACAGATGCACATTTCACTTATCCTTTTTTACCTTATTTTATGCACAACCTGCATTTCATTATCACAAGTGCTGCATAATCATTGCAACACAGAAAAGAAAGTCAGGATTGTTGGGGTGACTTTATACAACTGTTCATACCCCTGTGCCTCCATGCCTCTGCAGAGATGCGTAATTTATCACAGTGGGCAAAGTACTTTTAAAATTGCTGTTAATGAAATGCGAGTCCTACACTGTGATTTCCCTGAATCCAAGTCCCCCATAAACCAGGGAATTAAATAAAGTTGTTTTCATTCTGCAGAATGGTAGAAAGCAATGACACAAATAAAAGAGAAAGATTTTAGATCACAACTTAATTGCAGATGCTGCCTACTTCTCACAGCAGCCCAGCCCACCTCCAGCTAGTGAACATCACACTTTTTTAGAACAGTTTGGAGGAGTCCATGCACCTCTCACTAGAGCATTAAATTCCAGTAAAAGTAAAAAAAAAAAAAACCCCAACAAAAACATTGAAGTGTTTTTTTTGAACGTTTTCCAAACAAGCCTATACATCCATCCAAGCTCATGCATATAATATTTAGTTGTTTTCACTAACATCTGATTTAAATGTAACCATTAAGTTCTGGAGACTGCTTTAAAATGCAGACTAGAAAATCCCTTCTATCTGTCATTTTGTTGTTGTTATGTTTAAAGACTCTTCCCTCTGGGAATTTGCTGTGGTCAGAAGTCTTCATCACAAACTCACTGTACTACATTTGCTGTAGAAACAAGAAGTCAGAGCCTTCTCCATTTCCCTTTCAAGAACCATGGTTTATGATGTTTTAATTAATCTCCTCTTAGCTTAACAATTTAAGAAGTAATTTGAACATGCTTTCAGTGCTTTATTGCTACAACTTCAAAGCCGCTGGTCATTGGTGGAGGAGCCTGGGTGCTCAGTACATATCTCTCGGTGCGTTCATTTCTGGACGTATCATGCAACAGCCTCCCCTTTTTCTTCCTTAAGATGGTCTCATAACATATAGATATTTAAAATTTAACAAGTGTGAAAAGACCAGAGACTGCACTATCCTCATCATAAGATCCTGGGAGCTCCGAGTAAACAAAGGCAACTTGAGCTGTACCATGAAATAAAAGCCAATTGTTTCAAAACCAATGCTGAGACAGCTTCGATATTTTCCAGGGGTGATTTATAGCAAAACTTACTGTGGTAACAAGGTTGTAAGAACGCCCAGAACAGGCAAAGCTCGAGAACAGATGAGAGAGAGAATCCAGTGTTTCAGACAAGAAAAACCCAATGAATCCAACTGTATAATCTGGTAGCAGAATTACCAAAAGGGCTAGAGGAAGCCTATCACTTTTGTAGTCTCCCAAGAATCAGAAATATTTGGCAGACACTTGAGACAGGAAACAAATAAGTTTTATTTGAGGCCTCAAACACTATTAAAAATGTCAAGTCATAGTAATCTTCCATGAAAACCCATACTATCGCAGCTGTAAAATGTATATTTTAAGACATGACTGTAGAGTACCAGAGTTGCCTGAACCATCTACATCTCTGTCTCTCATATATATATGTGTGTGTGTGTGTAGGTATATATGTATCTATAAAGCAATTTGTTTGCCTTTAAAATGTATTTCTCGTAAGTCAAAACACCTTCCTGATTGCACTAAATTATTTGGTTTAAACATTGATCTCTAGGGCACTGATAAACAGTATTTTTGTGGGTTTGGGAAAGCTGCAAATATTTGCACTTTAAAAATACCGTATTGCAGAAAAGCAGTGTTTCCACAATTAAGAACATGGCCCGTTCTCTGAGCATGATTCACTGTAGCTAAGCCCCCAAAGAAGCAGAGCTGGTGGATGATCGCCAGTAGTAGCGTATTCTAGAAAGGTTCAAAACAAGCCCTGAAAACATAAATAGGTGCTGTTTAAAACCAACTATGCACAAGTACCATTCACAGACCAGCAGCCAGTGTTACACCGAAGTCCAAACATAGATGAAGTTTCCTCCTGGCTAACAGGAGCACTCCCCTTAGGTGTTCTCAGCCAAAGAAACGAAAAACCAGTCGGGGCCTGATATAAAAAGTGATCTGTCCTTGGCTGAGTTTAATCTCTTCTGGGGACCACATGCTCCTGCTAGCTACGGAGGGGAGGGCAGACCCCCGCCTGCGAGGGGATGCGCAGCCAGCTGCAGGACGAGGCCTCCCTGAAACATTTGCCACCTTGGTCAGTCACTGACAAGGGAGGGATTTTTGTCAGCGGTTTTGCAGACCATATGAGGGCTGGCTAGTCAAATGCTTCAGCATTTTGAATGACTCCCAGCTACCTACCTCCTTTTGGCCCAGACTCAGCACGGCTAAGTGCAACCTCAGCAAATAACATTTGATATACAGCAGGGCAAGAACACAGCACCTGAAGCTTCTTATCGTAAGCCATATCCAAAGAAACACACTACAGACGTTTAGTAGCCATATAAGGAGCAACCCTGGCACCGATCTGCTGTTCTCATTTAAGTCTCCCTCACCTCACACTGCTGCAGCACAGCTTCTGCCTGCACAGACTCCCGCAGACTTCTGGGTTGCACAACCCTGTGTCTGAAAGCAGGAGTAGACGAACTCAGTAACTCAATGACCAATTCTACAATCTGCAACAAAACAAAACAACAAAACAGAACAAGCCCCCACATCTGTGCCTACTTCTCAGCCCTGGTGCATTTTTGCCAGACACCCCTAAAGCCAGAGGGCAAGGGGTATCTTCTCTGCCGCCCTCAAATGGAGCAACTCCGTTGCTCCCCAATCCTCACCAGGGCATGCCCCAGAAGCACCTGTGGTACAAGCACTCCTACACCCCCAGATCCTCCCGTCATAGCAGAACGCTCCAAACTGAGACCAGCTTGGGCTGAAGCTGCCTTTGTGCAACTCCTCCTGTTCCAACCTGCCCAGACAAACAGGTCCTGAAGAGCTCGTTCCTCTGCTCGGTTTTTATACAAGAGAAGAGCTAGTTTTGCAAAACAGACTCAACCAGGATGCATTCCACCTAGCCTGCACAGCACCTGTAGGAAAGTACGGGTTACGGATATGACCAGTACTTCCGAGGAAGTATTGCTGGTTTTCATTCCTCAAGGTCCGGACAGGGAGAGCACGACAACCACGGCAAAGAGCAGCAGAAGTTCCTGCCATGTTTGTAGGGACTCTCACATTTGGCTTTTCTGAAAGGAGAGCACAAGCATTTTCCTGCACTCTAGAACAGCAGGAGACCAGAGAGGGCTGGGGCAAGAGGCAAGGGCAAATAACCTCTTTCAGCACAGGCTTATTGGTTTTGGGAAGCTTTCTAGTTCTCAGTGCGATACAAATGAGATGTAACTGAAACTCACCTGCTCTCCCTTAATCTCTCTTTGACAAGCCATTGTAGCTTCTGCAGCTCACCACCTCATAGAATATTTAAAACAAACAAACAAACAAAACAAGAACAGCTAAAACAGACCTACCTCTGTTCATCTGTACTAAAAATTTGGTCTGGCTGAAGAAGAAACATATAGCTCACCGCTGGCTGGAAAGCACGATAAACTGCAGAGCAAATAACTTGTTTCTGTGGGTCACTGCTAAAATATCAGTTTGAAATCCAGCTGTAACTAAAACCAAGTAAGCAAGTGCACGATCAGATACACACACAACTGAGCCCATGAAGACTTCTAGTTTCAGGTATCAGATACCCAGCCTCAGGCCAGGCAGTAAAAGTCTCTGGAGCCCTGGCATCTCATGTTCAATCACTCCTGGAAATGACCAAACCAGCAATGACAGCACCTCTACAAGGGGCAGCCCAGGAAAGGTTAGCATTGCTCCGTAGAGGAGAATAGCAGTAATTGTATCAGCACCCATTCAGGCTATTTGTGTTGACACAGACATTGTGTAACTCCTAGGGAAAATGAAATTGTCCTCCTCAGGAACGCTTCACAGTGAGATGAACCTCTGTGCTATTCTCAGGCTGAATATTGCTGAGAAAGACACAAGTGAATGAATCTGGGCTATGAACTAAAGAATATAAAAGAATGTTTCTGTCTCTATCAGAGGAAAGGCATACTTGCAACTCTACTTACATTTTTAAACAAGCAGCCAAAGCATCTTCATCTCCCATGTGAGAGGCAGACAAGGAAGAACTTGTTTATTTAAACTGCAAAATTTTATAGATGGTCTGAAGTTGGGGGAAGCGTTTTAACCAGCTGAAGCTTGAGCTACTTTAGGGCTGGGAAAATACTTTATCTTCCATGTTTGATCTGGGTTGCTGTATAAAAGGACAGGAAGGTCTGATTTTGCAATGCATCCAGGCAATCTTGTTTGTGAGTGCCCCAGCACCACAAAACATTTTTAATCCCCCAAGTTATCCTTCCTATTGACCAGTTTCCACACTCATCTTTTTATAACCCTAGTTGTCCATTTTCTCTCCAAAGTCAGATTTTGTCAAATTATAGTAAAACTACTCTACACATCTGTGTGCCCCAAAAGATGCTCTCTCTGCTTCCAGCCTATCTCGCCTGGCAATATGCATGGTTTATCCTGTTCTAGCTCCAGCAAAGTCACAGGGTGCATGTGAGCTAACCGACATCTTATCTCGTGAAGTGTCTGCTCCTATGAACTGAGGTCCTTCATATGTTTGTATTGTCTTAATGAACTATTGCCAGCAATATCTCTGAGATTGTTTTTATTATTTGTTCCCTCTGTCGTATTTGCATGCTTTTCTTTCAAGCCTCCTTGTCTTCTCAAACTTGACAGCCTTACACACAGTTTCAGTGTGTAACATCATTAATAAAGTAAATCATCAAGTGAAAGAAAACCTCACCTATGTTATCCAATGGCAGCAGAAAACAAAGCAGCACATGGCTTTCTTTAACTACAGTCAATGCCTGATAATGCTAGATATTTTCAGCAACTCTAGAGAAATGTACCATGTCTTTCTTTGGATTTATCAGTAAACACTAAAAAACAAAGGCAGATCATCTGTACCCAGGTGAAGTGTTTTTTTTTAATCTCCATTCAGGTTTTCCTCTTTGGCTCCTCTTATTTTCTGAGTCCTACAATCCAAAAAAACTGTAGGGCTTATCTGCCTCTGCCAAGACTTGAGACATATATGATTGAGGCATGTATTTAGAATAATTCAGATGTCACTATCAGTTCCTTTAATTTTATCTACTGGAAATAAATGTGACTGCCAGCTAGCAGTCTTCTCTCCTGTGTGTTAGCTGTGGCAGAGATTTGATAAGCCATATGCACTTGAGACGATACAGCTTTCCCAGGTGAAAAGAAAACCTGAGAGGGAAAAGCTCCTCACAGCCTTTTATTGCAGGTTCCTTTGTGCGTGCGTGTTCCCTTCAAAAAGGGCAAAATCATGGCAGTGAAGCAGGGAGGGGAGGCTCTTGGCAAAGCCTTCACCTTCAGGTCCCATCCCTTTCAAAATAGCTAATCCTAAACTTACAGACAGAGCTTTCCCCTGCGCTGCTGTCACAGGGATGTGTTAAGAAGAGTTAAACTGCTGGGAAGGGCCTCCTGTTGAAGGAAACACACGGATCGCTGGGCATGGGTTTGGTGAAACTTAAAGAAGACTTACAATTCCTGGAGCTACCAGAAAAGTTTGGGCCAGAAGATGATGCTCTGAATTCATATAAAGGAATACAAAGACAACAAAAATATTTAGGATGCCGGTATACCTACCGACACACTTTTTTGGTCCATTATTCCTTTCATTACCTTTACTTCTGACAGCACCCCCTGTCCCTGCCCTCTGATACTACACCTGGGGGGCGGGGGGGAGAGTGTTTAAACTCTCTCCACGAGTGACGCTTACAGCTTTCAGACTAACCGCTTCCTCTACCCAGCCTACACAGCTTACAAAACAGAAAGACTTACCTGAAAACCTTCCCCAAAATCCCACACCCACTCATGCAGGAAAACACAGACACCCACAGGTTTTTGAAGTAGTGCTCCTCCTCTGTCCACACCATGAAGGTAGAACTTATAATTCAATCTGTATTTGGGCATAAATTTATTCATTAAGCCTCTTCGCAACAACTTTTGAGAAAACGTAGTGTTGGTCAGAGACGCTGGATTGATTTACCTTGGGCACAGAAGGCCTCTGCAGAATCAGAGGAACCACAGGGCTATCTGCTGTTGTGGAGTGTCCTCAGGAGGTAACTGAAGCACTGAAACATACTGTTGGAAGTTTTGTAGGCTTGATAGTACAGAAAGGAACGCACAAGGTTTTTCCCACCTTATCACCATGTCTTTAAGGTTCTGTAAGAATGGACTGCTTCTTATAATGCATTAAATGCCATTAAAAATTGGTAATATTTTTCCCAGCTTTTTTTTTTTTGTCTGGTTTTGTTTCGAAAATTTAGCTAGGTTCTTTTTCTAGCTCAATACAACAAAATGCACACAATCCTTTGGTAACAATTACTTCTGCCCTAGTATATAAAAGAAATGGTCCACAGGGACTGAAGAAGAGGCTTTCTCCCTGCCTCTCCCTCCTCTTACTTCCACCATACCCACACATTTACAAAAAGCATAGTTTTGACTTTTTTTTAATTATTGTTTACTGTCCTGTGGTTGGATGGTGCCATTTCCAAAGCTGTAAGCTGACCTGGCTTATTACCAACATTCCTAATAGTGCTGCTGCATGGGGAAAAAAGGTTCCCCATAAACCACCTACAAGCACAAAAATTCCCTTTGGAGAAAAGGCAAAGCACCGAGTTGGGAAAGGATAAAGGTCAAATCCATAGCACATAATTGCTCAGCAAAACCATTTGGGGTTTTGTGGTGTAAAAGTGACATGACTCTTTTTATCATACAATGGTGCACTGATGCTGTCAAGGCTTTAGAGATTATTCCACTTCTTGACTCAGCACTGACAAATCACCCAAAAAAACAACTTTTAAAGGAATAAGCAAGTTCAATGATAACTTAGTAGTGGATGAAAACTGTTTGAGCAATCCGAGACACACAGTGTCCCAACCACAAGACTGCCACCAAATGTCACTTCTTGTCACCCTGTGACTCACTTAAGAGGCAGCTATGAAAACCATGAAGCTCTCGTATTCCTCTTCTTCCCCACAAAGCTCGGATCCATTTACTGGGAACTTGGATGACAGAGGAGCTAATGTTGAGTGGTTTATAGCATCAGCCTACTTAGGAAATATAAACTAATGCTAACTTCCTCTGTTCAAAGTCTTTATGACAAAAGTTTTAACTTGAGCCTCGTTAAAGCTAGAGTTACTCCATGAGTAAAAGAGACTAAACACACCAGTCGTTGCAAGCTTGCTGTAGGCGGGACTTGCAGTGTTAATGTCCAGTTGCCAAAATGTGCTGTATTTCACACCTTGTTCTTCTGCAAAGCAAAAAGGAACAGGTTTTTTTTTTCTGAAATGAAGCTGTCAGTATTTCAACAGAGGAAGAAGCCCCTGCAGAAATGTGGGGATGTACACAATATCCGGAAATAATATTCAGGTAATTGAATTCTCAGGGGTGGGCCTGCTGCTAAATGCTAAGCTGTCTCATCCTGAGGGACACTGCTCTTACCAAAAGCTTGTACATGAAGAAGTAACTTGCATCACTGTGAGAGAACTTGTTCTGGGAGGTAACGAAATCAGATAAAACTCTCGGCAAACAAGAAGAGCTGCAAACACAGTCTACGATGAGAAGAGAATAGGTAAGGAAACTCACTGGGCTGGGGGCTTTACATGCTCTTTTTCAAGTCCTGCAAATTGCGCTGAAACCTGCATGAGAAGGGCAGGTAAACACCAGGTGGAAAAAAAGTTCTTTATGTCTGGTCCAGTAAGAGCTGAGGCCAAAGTCAACAAAAGGGGCTAGGTTTAGTCATAAAACCCCTCAATCTGTCTTGGTGGCTTGGGTTTTTTACCTCCTTCCTTAGTAATGTTGTTGTTATGTACAAAAAAGAAAGATTTCATGCAGGTTGCTTAAATACTAGCTACTTACGATTTGAGGAGAAAACACTAACCACAGCTTTGCATAAATATTCTACTGTTATATGCCAATGAATGACACATGTCCCTCTTCTGAAAGGACATCGTGGTTACCCCTTCTTAGTAGTATGCAGAAAGTCGCAACTACTTGGTTGGTAGGAAGAATTGCTTTATACTCCTATTAAGTGGGAATCAGAGAATTATGATAACATGATACGCTAAAATATAATATAATGGACAAAATGAATGAAAAAGAAAACACAATACCTGCACCAAGAGCATTGAAGTCTCTGTGGGTAAAAAAAATGGTTGCAGACTGTACACAGTGTACACTGAAAACAACGAAGCCTTCATAGAAAAAAGATGGATCTCATCTAAACCTCATTGGCAAATCAAAACTAATACATTTCAAACCTTTACTGATAGTCAGGAGGAGACATTTGAAACAATGAGAAACATTTCTGCTACACTAATACCTTTATAATTTTCAAACTGCAGTCAGGACATCTCCTTTTGGGAGTTTATCCATTCCTGTGCTTGCCAAATATGAAAGTGCATAATTGAAATGGCCTCTTTTTTTTATATTACCTGATTTGGAATTGCTGGAGTATTCATTTAAGGCGCCTTTAATTCAGGATCCTTTTCTCTCCATCCAAATCCAGCTCTGGCGACGCAGACTGCAAAGGCTGCAATGAACACAGGGACCAGAGCAGCTGCCACCCGCCCCTCTCAGCATTGCTCTCTCACCCCCGGTACGGTGGCAGAGCATGTGCAGCATGTGTGTTACCAACATTTAATGCTGATGAACCATGTGGAAATTAAAACAGCCCACCCAGAGTTCCCATAATTTACACAAGAGCGAGTGGGCGAGTGGGTTCACAGGGAGCCAAGGGCATAGGTAGCACAAAACAATTTTGTTGCGCTTTCCTTGGGCTGCATCTTTTGTGGAGCATAAAGCTGCCTGAACCTGAAGCAAAACAGCTTAAAGACTACCGCATTATGGTGGCTAATCATAGCTATATAACTGCAATTAATGAATGTTATTTAACTGCTGCATTCATCATGAACATATTATATAACCACTTCATTGCATGCTCGGGTTTTCACTTACGTCCTTGTTGTTTTAATACCGTGACTCAGCGGAGAATAATTCTTAGCTTATTTTCCAGCTTCTTTGTGGTCTCTCTCATTGATGCATGTAGTGTAAGACAGGGAAAAGGCAGCAGTGAAACAGCTCACACCCTGCCACTGTACGTAGACCTGAAAGCCAAATCTTCGGTCGTTTCTGCATCCAGCATCACCCACTGATGGGAACCGTTGGGCTAACTTTTGGCCCTGGTCTCATTCATTGGAGCTGTGCTACCAGCTCTGTGAGCTGTCAGGACTGAAGTGACCTAAATCTTTCTCTCCAGCCTTTGTACAGACACCGGCAGTAGCGTTTCCAAAAGTAATAACAATATGAGTGCAGGATATGATGCACCCTTCCATGCACAGGATTTGACTCACACTCTCTTACTCAACCAATCCCCTGAGCAAGTATTACTCCTCCTGAGTGAAGTCCCTAAAATTTAGCCCCCTTCCTGGACCACGATGCTCATCAGTTAGTGTTGCTCCTCCCTCCATTCCCACCAGCTTTATGGTGAGCGTTCGCAGTGTTCACGGGGCTGGGCTGGGAGGATGAGGGGCAGAGCGTACGCAGAGCGGCACGGACACGGGCTTTACCATCTGTAGAAGATGGTCACTTGGATGCCCCAGAGGTTGAGAATAGCAGATGTAAATCAATCCTGGATCTCTGATTTTTATTTAAAGATTTAATCATGCCATTTGACATTTTCCATTACAAGATTTCCCAGCGGTGAGCTGCTTAGATCAGGTCAATGCACCATATAATCCCATGTCTTCAGAGCTATCAGCTGGATCACTGAGGCTCCTCCACAAACACGTGTTTTTGAGAAGAAGAAGTGTGTGTGCATGAGATGACTATGAAGCTGTAGAGTCCTGGGAGTCACTGTTGACCGGGGGCAATGGACCTCAGCTTCCCAGGTGTGTTGAGAAGAGCTGCCTGTTCTTTTTGGTGTTATTTGAACTAATTTAACAAAAAAGGCGATTAAAGATAGAACGGCCACCGCTCCCTCCTGTCAGATTTCTTCAGCCTTTTCACAGTGCTAGACAGCTACCTCGTCTTCAGTGAATTTAACACTCTCATCACCCCCTTCCCCAATCCTTCAGGTTTTAAAGTCACTTAGAGACTCTGCCTCAGTTTTGGAGACTGAGAAAGATTTTCTTCCAACAATGTTCTTTGTGGGTTTTAAAACCTACTTGGTTTTAGGTCATTTACTTGGAGCATATTTCCGATATGTTGCTTCTTCCGACTGTGATGACTAGACTAAATATTAGTTGTACACTAAGTCACAGGAGCTGCAAGTGGAGTCCAGGAAAAAGCAGCTGCGGTAGCTGCTGGTGTTGAGCAGCCATCCAGCTGCACTTGCTGGAGGCTCGGTAGCCTTAAGCCTGGGGGCAGCAACCACAAGCAACCTAAACTAACTTTCTGATTATGGAAAAACCTCACAGCAATATTTTCTATGCTTCTCTAATGCCCAAGACAGCACGAAGACAGTAAAAGACTGTTTTAAATAGCCTTATTTAATTATTTTGGGGGTTTTTTTGGAAAAAAAGTCAGAAAGTGGCAAATGTTCAAAACTGAAACTTCAGGAGAGTATCTTGGAATCACAGTAGTTTAAATCTATAAGGACCTCAAGGTATCACCTACAGCTTGTTTGATCCAGATAAGAATAACTGGACCTAGATGTTCCCTGGTATATATCTTAGCTGTTTTAAAAACCTCTGATATCAGAGTCTCCAAAACATGCTATGTAGCTTATTCCTGAACTTAGAAAGTTCTTCCAATCCTGCAGATGAGTGCTGATCTCTTCACTTTTATGTCCTGTCTGTACAGGACACAGAGAGCAATTGATCGCTATCATCTTTGCAACAGCTTTTTTATATGTTTGAAATCTGTTATCAGACAACCTGATGTCTTTCATCCGGACTAAATACATTCCTTCAAACTTCCTCCACTTTCCACATAGCTCTTATCATCCTTCTTGATCATTGCAATTTGTGATATCTGTTGTGAACTGTGGTGCCTTTGTCAAAAGATTTTTGAAGGGCTATGCCACTGGGGATGTACTTTTACATTGTCTTCCTTTTGTATAAATTCGAGACTTTGAAATTTTGGCCCTGTTTATAGACCAGGAAAAAATTTAACTGCAGATTTGAGCTTCTTTATAAAAATATAGTTACTTGCATTACTTCAGGTTTAAATTACTTTTCTTCCTAACAAGATAGATAGCTATTTGTGCTGATAGGCTCATATAATATTTCTGTCCAGCAACATGTTAATTCATCGAACTTCCCTTCAATTCTGTTTGCTCAACACAACCCAAGTCAATGGAGATTAATGTTTCCATCATTTAAGGTGTCTAAGTTGTACACCTGTGGACTGGGTGTTTATGTGATGTTTATTTGTGGTTGTGTTATTGAATTGCTGTTCACAGCAGGGGCAATTCCTTGATTTTGTGTGCCTCTACCTAACATACAGCAAAATGGGATTAATACTACAGGCGTGTTGCAAGGATTTTGAATATTTTTTTAATCCTTGTTCTTACACAGCATTTGGGCATCTGTCAGTCGAAAATGTTGTGCAAGTGTTTGGCAACACTGTGTTAACCGTCCTCTCATGCAATAAGAGCTATTGGCATTCTCCGTTGTAGACTTTGTTTGTTTAACGAAGTGATCAAAAGGCACATTGTATTGCCACCAAACCCTGAGTCACCCTCCCCAAGGAACAATCACCCTTTCTTTCCATTTGGGTGGAGGTAGTATATTTCTTGCAAAGGGAGTGGTGATCTCAGTCCAAAATTTCTTGATAATATTTAGTAAGCTGAAGCGGGCTATTTTATATTGAGGAAACAGAGAAAAGGAGGCTTATTGCATACATGCCGGTAAGCTTTTGTCATTGCACTACTACGATCACAGCACCAGTTTAGCGTCTCTTTTTTTCCTAGCTCAGAGTTACAGCGGGAGGGGAAAGGAGCATCAGTATAGGTGGTGCTGTGAACTTTGCGAAAACATCTGGCAGATCCTGGCTGTAGCAAAGGAATAGCAACATTTCTCAGTCTTTTCCAGACACGCTGCCTGTGCAGTGCCTCACTTTCTACTGGCGACGTTATTCTGCAGAACCACTGGTTTTGACTTTCTTGTGGGTAGGAAAACGCAGCAACGTCAGGATGCAGCAACATCAGAGTACAGCAACCCTGATTGTGACTGTTTGCCTGCTGCGGGCAACAGCACATGGTAGCAGAGGGAAATGGTGGGGGGTGGAGGGTGATGAAGCTGCCTGTCATGTGCTAGGGGACCGGATTTGAGCGTGAGGAGGATTGGTTTATCCTGTCCTAGAGAAAGTCAAGCAGAAGACTTTGCAGCCTTATGCCCCAAGATGAAAAGCAGGAGGGAGGGAGGAAGGAAGGGGAGGACGAGCAGGGTTCAGAGCCAGGGTTGTGGCAAACCCACCCCTGGGGAGTTCCCCATTTCTCTCCTGTCAGCTACTATAACCCTCCCAGCAGTCTGGGCAGGGAGAGGAGGGAAGAGAAGAGCAACTAAAGGAAAGCACAGGGGACACAGGGTGGCACATTAGATATCTGCTGGAATTGGTCAGTTGGGCTGGAATGTGACGGGGCTCCGGAGAGTTACTCATAATACAAAGTTTCGAAATATGTAGAACTCACGCTCAAAAAATGGCTCACGTCTGAGGGTGGGGAATGTTTTCCCCAGCCCCTGCTTGGAAGACAAATAGGAAAATGGGGGGGAAAAATTACTGCCACTACAGTAAACTGTTTGCTTAACTAAAGATAATTTCGCTGAAGTTTGCTCAGGTAACGCTTATTCTTGCTTCCTGGAGACTGTCCAGGGCAGGTACCTGATAGCACAGCTGGGTCCTATTGGGGCACAGAAGTGGAAAAGGAGTGTGCCTGGAAGCTTGAGCCTGGGCTCAGTAAGGCCTTTGGGATTTTAAGTAGGCTTTGTTATGAATCAGGAGAAGTGATACTGAGTGCCCAGGTTTTTTGTAAGACTGTCTGCAATCAAAAAGATCATTAAGTTATTTTAGCTGCATGGAGACAGTAGCTGGTAGCTGATAGCTGCCTTTAGCATGTTATTTTGTCTTATGTGAATTTTTGCTCTTGTTTCCCAAATGTATAATAATACATAATAATTCAACTGTGACAATCCTTGCACGATTGTGGTGTGACTGACAGTGACCAGGTACCTGGGTTTCTCGTAGTTGCAGGAGACAAGTGACAGAACCACGTTTGAGCCTGATGGGAAGAAAGCTTCTTCCCAGCCTGTCTGACTTTAAAAAGATCTTTGCTTGCCTCAGCTGTGTATAAGTCACTCTGACCTGCTATAGTTAGATTTCCATAAATACAATCTACAAAAGGAAATACTTGCTCTAGCTAACGCTGCGGGAAATTACAGGTCAATTCATTTATCATACTCATCAGTATAATATACCACTCGGTGCACACACTATTCCTTTGATTATTCAGAGCATTGTTCTAAATCACTTAGCGCCCAGGACATGTTCCTGTAGATGGCAAGAACCAGCAAGTTCAGGCTAAATCGGGGAGTCGTAATTTACTGTCTCTGTCAGTTACGCTGACAGCTAGTGGGAGCCTAAGCTGCGGTACAACGGCTGTAGTGCTCTCATCAGTGTAAAATTAACCTCCGGGTAATGTCCAGATGAGATGTATGCCAGGAGCCAGTGAAGACCAACCTCCTCTGCAGTGGGGATGCAAACTGATGGGTGTTTTTCCCCACTTTGTCTCTGGCTCTCCCCCTTCCATTTCCTTCTGTCTTCATCAGAAACCGCTGATAAGATGTGTGGTACCTGCCTTGCCTTTTCCGTAGCTACCACTCTGGGGAGACGGGGACAAGAAGCAACCAGAAACTAGCAATACATACGAGGAGTTTGCCTGCATAGTAGAGTGATAATATTGCTCTTTGCTTTGAAGCTCTTTTGATCTTGCAGATTTCAAAGCACTTCACGCCAGGGTGAAATTGGAGTGCTTTACTCCTTTTTCAGCTGGGACAACTGGGGCACAGAGGTGTACTAGAACATGTTCTAAGTTACCCGGTGAGACACGCAGGACTTCTGAGCCAGGACTCAGTGCACCCAAAGAGCACTTGCTTTTTCTGTTAATTAAAATAACGTAGGGTGGGTAACTCAGGCCTGGAGATACACTCAAGGAAGCAAACGTAGTCTTTGCAAGGGTCACGTATGCGGTAGGAAGGACTCTGTATGAGCTGGCATCTCCTTTCAAGCTCTGTTAGAGTCTCTCCCAATATTTCTGCCTGTTGCATTCTCTTCCTGTAGAAGTTTTGAAACATATATTCAAAAATGCCTCATGAGTGTCTTCATGATGGATGCTCAGCAGTTCTTTAACAGGACTCAAAGCCGAATCCTTGCTTCTGAAAGCCTGTTTCAGACCTGAAATTCTATGTAGGAATAAGGGCCCATCGCAATCAGACATTTATCCCAAGGAGAGAAGAACTGATCCAGACTGATCCAGTGTGGGCTCACATCAGCACTCAGATTACCTTTGTACTAGGTATTTCTATGAATCTGCTCTTCCAGAAGCAAAGGAAGCCTCTAAGTGTCACCTGAAGGTAATGGGAGTTGTTGGAAGAACAGCAGGTTCCCTTAAGTGGCTCATTCCGTGATGCTGGTGTTCCCTTCTCCCCAAAGTACTTCCAAGTAGTTTCATTTGTTTTGTGTTTTAGGGGCAAAAAACCTGTTGAATAATAGCATAGCCAGACACATCTTTAAATACTTTTTTGTGTTTGCGGAGTTTTACAGAGTGAACATTTTGGTGGGGAGAAGCTGCTTCTGGCGGTTTTAAAATTTTTCACTGTAGAGCCTTACAGGTTTCCTTACAATACACACTCTGGGTGAGGTTAAAAAAAACCAAACAAACAAAACAGTAGGTTTCACCTACTTGCCAGTAAAATTCAGTTTTTGTTTCTCACACTGAGGGCTCAGAGAATTGTAGTCCTTGTCACATGCAGCTCTTTATGACAGGAAAATGATGTTCCATAACCAAAAGTCTTCAGCACAAAGATCCTGGCAGTGCAATCACGCTGGGTATTTACTTAGATCAACTATTCTTTAGCAAATTAGACCCACTTTTGACAGCAAGGTGTTTAGATTTGGGGGCATATCAAATTGAAAGAGAGAAAATTCAGCTGCTGGTCAATTAAATGTGTATTTATTTACTGAACTAAGCACACATTAGAGAAAGCTGGTAAAACAATATTTCTATGCATAAGAGCAATTTGGTTTATAAGTCCTCCACACTTTCAAAATCTCAGTGTGCTGCAAAATCAGGTTGAAAACACGTGACAGTATTGCAGAATTATCAAAAGGAGATAGATAGAGCTGGAATGAGGACAGCTGCTTACTTAAGCAGCTGTGAAGGAACGAGAGGCGGCGTGGGATGGGGATGATGAACAAGTTAGTTGCTTCTTCTTCCTAAAATCCACCAATATTTCATTTTCGTCACAAAGCACTAACACTCATATACCTGCTAAGGTGAGCACAGTAGCTTAGAGTGCTATTTTTCAGGTAGTAAATACCGATGCATCAGCTTGTGTTCAGGTTTCCTTGCAATCACAGTGGTTGGAAAATAACTTTTTAATAAATGAAGGCTAATTTATGAGCAGATTTTACACCAAGGGTGAATGCCATATTTCAGGGTCACAGAAGTCACGCAGCGGGCACAGGTCTGACATGAGAAGCCTGGCTGATTTCTCTGCAAGCTTTTTGGGGATTACAGCCTTCCCCCTTGGGAAAGGTGAGCTCAGTGTCTGGGAGGAGAGTGTCGCCAGAGCAGCAGACCTCGGCAGAGTGTCCGGCCATTGGTGGCACGAGGCACCGCAGGGAAAGTAGTTCCTCTCACCCCTCCGGTGACAGCATTCCTGTTTATAGGGTGTCTTCAGAGCCTCTTAGGAGACACATTTTAGATGTGCAGAGCCTTTCTGGGCTTGCCTTCGGTGCTCAGCCTGCGTCCCCAGTTCCCGCTCTAGTCCCAAGTACTGTTACTCTGTTTCAGGGCTTTTCTCCAGACTTGGGGTGTTGTCAGCAACCTGCACCCACTAGAGAAGGCACAACACTGCAGTTCTTTGCTGACATAACTCCAGTCAATCCCCCATGCAACGTAAGCTATACCAGAAAAAAAAGACACTTCTTTGCTATTACTTTGTCTGCATCAAGAGTTTTGCAGCTGTAGTTACTGTGGTTTTCCCTCCTGCATTCCTACGAAACAAAGTTTTTGCAGAGGAAATCCAGTCTTGCTTTTAATCGCTCTTCTTCTGCATCTTGTGGGGCTGTTCCCTGGAATACGTAGGGTTTGGTTTTGTTCCCCTAGAGAAGCTTGGGAAAGTTCAGCTAGATTCTGAGTTAAAGCTGACCTAAAACGTGATGTCAGCTCTCATACACTGAAGTGTGTTAAAAATACAATGTGAATCGTTAAGAAGCCAGTTGCTCTGGTTCCAGGATTATGGTTCTAGCTGGAAAAAAAGAAAGCCAGTAAACTAAGGCCTCAGAATTATACTTCAGCCTTGATGCATTTTCAGGGTACCTTGAAAGAGGAAAATAAAGAACTAAATGCATCAGTTGATTATAGTATGATCAGGAGATACAGTATAGTTTATTGCTATTGATAAAATAGCAATAGTACCAATAACAATAGTACCAACAGTTTATTGCTACAATATAGGTTTCCTTGTTGAATTTCTTGGAGTGGAAAAAGAGTCTTTATTTGATGAGCTTTAATCTGTAAAAATACCTGACTACTCCTGTGCACACTGGAGTGGAACAGAGAAAGGCAAATATGCTAGTTAAGGAGAAGATAAAGGACATCAGCTTGTTTAGTCTAGCAAAATAAGGACAAATTAGTGGAGTGGGGATACAATTACTGTAAGTAAATACATCGGGACATAACACTAGGAAAGGAAGAGAATACAATGTTAGCTTGCTAAAAATAGGTAGAACTGGTCAAGAATAAATCTGTGTTGGAAATCAGGTTTCCAAACCCCAGAGGAATGAGAATTTGGAACAGCCTTCTTCTAGGGCCAAAATCCCTCACTAGTTTTAACAGGAAGCTGGATGTATTTGGGAAAATTATACCTGTGATGGAATATGCCTGATCGCACAGGAAATACTCTCTGCTCTGACATTTTTCTTTTCAGCCCTTCCTTTTGGATGCAGCATGAAAAAATCTCAGAAAGTACGCAGGTCATATATACCCCTTGGGATGTCTTCGCCATACCATTACGGGGCAGTATGTGCGCATCTGTCAGTAGGAGCTGAAACATGGCCTTACCCAAGCTCAGAGTTGTTACCAGTCAAACTAAGCAAAACCAAATCTTCAACAAGTGAAAAAAAGTTACTTGTTTCTCCCCACACTGTATTTTAGTTACTTGTTTCTCTCCACACTATTTTGTCCCCAAAGGAAAGAAGCCAGGAACGTAATCCCTTGGTAGGAAGGATAAAAGGGAGAAACATTACCGCTTTGGAAACGACCTTGCTGAGTTCCTCCAAGACAGTATTGTTTTACATCTATCGATTGTAAAGATCAAGTTATTAACAGATGTTTATAGGAGCATAAGCAATCCTCCCTAGTATGCCTAGGCAGCAACAAGAGAGAGGAAACAAAATACCTAATTTAATGGGAGTTGGTGAATCTGAAGGGCCGAAGAGTCAATGGGGAGTCAGGCCTGCCAAACCTTTGCTACATCAGACTATTGAGGTAAACTGACTCTTGTCTTTTTCTGCTGCCAACAAGATTCCTCAGGCATCAGCTCTGGTGAGATCATTAGCCTGAACAAGGTATCCCTCTCAGCAGAATTAAGTCACAGTCTCCAAACATTCAGACGTCATGACTCAGGCCTCTTAGAGGCACAAGATTTATCTTTAAAAGGCCTTAGATTTGTTAAGTATGTGTGTGTCTAATCTGATAAAACATTAAATGCTGTTTTACCAGTCTTTTGCATAAAAGATCAGGACAGATTAGGATATGCCTAATCCTTAGTGTGAAATTCTGACAGTGCTGCAGGCAGTGGGAGTTCTGCTAGTGACTTCAATAGACCAGATGCCTCTTTCGCTTTCATCTCGGGAGCTCTTGCTACTGGTGAATAAAAGACCTATTTATGAACTACAGAGGAAAAATAGTTCTCTTCCTTTGTAATTGAAGAAATTGGTGACCAAAGGGTCAATTTGAAAGAAATTGTAACCCTATACAAAAACGGGGGAAAAAATTGCAGTTTCTCAGATGTTATTAAAACTAAATTAAATTACCTGAGACGTTATTTCTTAGATCCTATGGAAGCAGGGTACATTTGGAGTTTATTACAGACAAGCAAACAAGCAATCCAGGAGATGTTTCTTTGATAAATAAGATGATATTGTGACTCATTTTTTATATGTCTGTTGTACTACCTCGCTATGTAATTTGTTGGCCAGTGACTGCCTCTCCCATGAAAGCTCTGGTGATTAATGCAAGCTTTTCTGTGGTGAAGCCTGATGCTAATGTGAACATTCATATCCCAAAACAGAGCTTCTCCACTACTTCTTCAATGCCGCAGAGAAGACAGTAGCAAAGAAACATCTCAGTGCAGCGGGATCTTGAGAGAAAGACCTGTAGGTTGAAAAGGGTGGGAGACCAGAAGCTGGAGAGAAGAATCAAGGTGATGTAAATAGCTGAGCACCTACATCCATTCACTAGTGGTAGTATGGGACATTTCTGAAGGTCTGCATAAGTAAGAGGAAGACATGGCCTTTGGGGTAACTGGATGGAGTATTTCAGATACTTATACTCGTCTTTTTAGTTCAGAGGAGCAATCACTTCTACAGGGCACAAGGGCTGTAATGGTTTGATTTTGGTAGTAAATCAGTTCCACAAATTCCTTTTGATCTGGAGATGGAAAACCAATGACAGAAAAGAAACAGCTTTTGAAGCTTATGCCAAGATCTCAAAAGCTTTTTGAGGTATACGGTCTTCCTGTGAGCCAGTAGAGCGTTAGAGCATCCAAGGGCAAAGCCACATGGGAATGATGTCTGGGATGCAAAGTTAAACATGCTGGCTCTGCCAAAACATGTTCCAAAGACCTGTATCTGTTACTGTAAAGGCTGATGCAGTTTCAAAGGAGGATGGAGAATGCAGAATATTTACACTAGGTGCTGGTAGGATCCGGTGAAGTTCTGGTCACATCTGTCTTAGACACAAATTTGGGTGGCAAGGTGATGGGAGGGTTGGAGAATCCAGTGCTAGTGAAAGTCAGGTAGTGATAGATCAGATGATAGTTTCAAGGTAAATGCTTGTACTTCAGTTAAGTCACTGTAGACATAAACAGGATGATGACATCCTCCCAGGCTGAGCAGAGAAAAAAACAAGTTGATTTAGTGCTGGGGCAGGATCCAATGGCAACTTTGAGCAGTTGCCACAAATGGCACTTTCTGCTGGCAAAGGCCAAAGAGGAAAACTCGTTGTGAAGATCTTGCTACCTTTGAGGTGTTGAGAGATGTTCAGTCTTTTTTGAGCTTTTGAGGTCAACTTGTGGTTGCAAAAAGCAGAAGCAGAGGACAAAGTTTGGAGGGGAAGTCCATCCTAAGTGTGGAGGCTGAAGACTGATCAAAATGGGTTGCAGAAAAGCACACTAGGAGCTGCCTGAGAGAAACTGAGGAATGGAGAGTTTGCACTGGCCTTCCTGCCCTCAGGGCTAAGGAGGATACAGCACCAATGGCACTGCTATACGGGGGTTTTATACATGGTATGCACATATATCCGCAGTAATTTGCACATCAACAATGTCTCCAAGAATAATCCAGGTTTTCTAATTGCTGTTTTAAGCCGTGATCAAAATAAGTTATTTTGGTAACTTTGTTTTAAACATACACAACTAAAGAGTACAAATGGCGTCACAAGTTTTGAATTACAGCTGCCATTTGAACATTTCTTCTCTGAGAAAACAACTGCTGTTCTCTGTTTAAGCTGTTTGTGCCGTTGCTGGAGGTGTCCCTTGCTAGTTGTTATTATTGACATACAAATTGAGGGAAGAGAACAATTATTTTCTGAAAATTGTTACTCATATGTAGTTTCATATTTATTTCTGATATATTGAATTTTAAAAATAAAAAAGGATGATAGTGACTAACAGCAGCTTCTTTAGCATTAGCTACCTAACTATTGCAAGCTATTTTATATTAACAAGCTCTTCTGTGAGCCTTTTCATAGTGTATTTCATTAGGAACCAGAATCTGTTGGATTTTACAGCTGGGGCTGATATGAAAGATCCCTCCATACCACGCAAGACAGGAATAGGTCAGCCTGAATCCTGAAACTGTGGTCTAAATTTTCAGAAGTGCTGGTGTGCTGACTCCATTTATCCAGTAATCTGTTGCCAAACTAAAGTGTCCATATATCTTCAAGTGAATAAAATGCTTTTTCTACTTTGTCCTGAATGTCTACATACTGTTGAGCAGCCACCTCGAAGCTGGCTTTCCAGCAGGTTTCAGTGCAATGTTTCAAGCACTTCAGGATTAAAAGTGCCACCTAAGATTACCAGCCTGCTCTCACATCCATGGTAGCCATTGAAGTCATTTCCTTCGACCACTCTTGCTCCCATTCCCTGAGCTTGTAAACCAGCCGGAGTGCATGATACCTAGAAATGAAGGAAAGAAACACTATGAACAGCAATTGGCAGAGCCACTTCTCATTTTCTAGATTGGCTTGTTCATAAATAACCTGAAATCAGACACTACTTTAAAAAGTGACAGGTTTTTCCCTTGCAAACATCTGGACAGCGAGGGGAAGGGGTTGCCATGCCCTACCTCACCAGGATGTTACTGCTAGAGGAGCTGTAAGAAGCTGCTCACTGAGCTTTCACGCAGGTTTGCTCCCCACCCCAATAGCATGGTCCCACCACTGATGGCATGTAGTCCCTGTGTACCCTCTCCTCCTGTCTGGTGATGTTGAATAGCTGAAGTGATGGAGCTATTGCTTGATGTGCTCCTGTATTTCTACAGGATGCCAGTAGAGGGCAAAGATGACTTTAGGCTTGATGTGAGAAATCACACAGGTTGCCCTGCAGAGCAGAAAAATTGCATGAGTTAGGGGAAAATGCAAAAATGAATGGGAGTTTGCAAAAAAAGAGGTGTCCCAGGGCCGCCTTCTTAGCTCTTTCTCCTGTCTTGCGAGCACAAGTTTCCACGCGACACAGCAAAGTGCCGTGAATCATGGTGGTGAGCCCCACGCTGTGAGAGCGCTGCAGGACCCAAGGGGCTGTCAGCCTCAGACCCAGAGGAACCCGTCGGTCCTCAGCGGGACAGATGTGTCCCTGCCTGGCTGAGGGGCTGTCCGTCCCCGCCATGCTTAGGAGAGGGACAGGCCTGGCTGCTGCATCTGTGGTGAACAGAGGCGGCTCGGTTACACTGGTCCAACCCTTACTTCTTCATCAGCTTTCCCTCCGTCTTTCCTGAACGGCCTGCTTAACACGGGCTACAAGGAAGGGTCTTCCATTGGTATCACGTAGGACCTCGTGGCAGCTGAGTATTTCCTATTTCTTTACCAGGAAAGCTTAAATGCAAGAGGAAATAAGTTTTTTGGCTCTAGTTTGGGGGAATGTAGTTAGCTGTAATATAAACAATCTTTAAAGGCCTTGTAATCCAAATAACCCAAGAAATTAAGACTCAGAGATGCAGATCTTTCTTTAGATCCTTTCCCTGAGCTGAATAAAACATGATTTACATCAGTAAGTATTTCAGATTGTCTCTGACATACCTTAGTAAAGTGATTTTTTCTCTTTTCACTGCAATTTTGAATCGTGTCCAGCTGATTTATCAGTTCATTATAATATGCTTCTCTTCTATACAAGCAAATCCTAGGTGTCTGGGAAGATTGTTTATTCCTCCACTCCAGAAACAGAAATAGCTTAACATTTTGTAAAATTGTAGGAGTCTGTCTCAGGAGCTGATGTAAAACCTTTCACAAAAAAAAAAAAAAAAAAAATCAGGGATAAAATTGGAAGTGAATTGTAAATAAGCTTCTTGTTCTTTTTCCTGAGAGAGCTGTTTTTGTAAAACTTCCCAACAGTCAGAGGTTTTGCCAGTTCTCTCACCCACGAAAGGAATAATGTTCCTCTGAGATACCAGTTGCTACTTTTTAGCTATGGCTGTGCAAAGCATCTGTGCTACTCTAGAAGGCAAAGCCTTTCACAGAATTTCTTACCTCTTTTTCCATCCCTTCTATTAAACAGTGGGGTAAATGAGCAGGGACCTGCTACACAGCAGTGAAAGGTCACCAAATTCAGAATCCACAGGACTATAATCAAGAGATGACTTTTGTAACTTTACATGCATGACAACTGATGTACCATACAACCACTTCATCCAAGTCACAAAATCCATACATGTGGTTGAAAAGCAAGGTGAATAAGGAGTGGGAGGAAAAGCTAGGCAAGGAGGACACACTGTTCAAGGAGAAGCTGCTTGAAAAGAAAAAAAAAACCTTGTTTCTTTTCAAGAAGAAAAACAGATGGAATACACTGGCCTAGGCATAGCAAACTTTGCCTTAACACTATTATATCCAAACACTCAGCATTGCAAAGGGAAGCCAGGCAATGAACTAGAAGATCTCATACAACATCATTTTCCAATGGCCTCGACAACTAAGGGAGCTCAGGAAACAGAAATGATATGAAGTCTCTTTGTCTTTTTATTATTTACACAGTTTCATTTTTTTTGTTAGTACATTTGAACCATGTTAGGGCAGCCAGTTAATCTTGGTAAGTGGAAGAGAGTATTTTATTTCTAAGGTATGTATGAAATATTGCAGCTGATTTCTAGCAGACACGCAGTATGCTGAGTAACCCTAATTATACAATATAGAAATAATGTTAGGGAGTGATAAAAATATATCAGACCTCTTAGAAATGGACACAAACCACAGAAATGTAAAGCTGAAAGGGTTCTCAAGAGATTACTGAATCCACCTTTCTGTACTGGAGGCCAGTAAATGTAGCAAGATCGTCTCTGACAGCTGTTTGCCTAAACTGTTCTCAAATTCTCCAATAGTTTGAAGTCTATGTCCCTAGGAGAGTTTATTGCTCCTACAGTTGGAAAGCATTTTGTAGCATCAGGCTCTTTCTTGTTTATTGCAATGTGGACAGATTTCTTTTTTTATTTTCTCCAAGGTCTACAAGAAACAGTTTAGCCCCCGCTTAGCACTCTTCAGCAGTCTTTTACCCATCAGAAAACTTATGTGTACTAGCTGTTTTGTTTTCTTTTCTAGTCTGAATAAACCCATTTTTTTTCAGCATTTTCTAATGGTTTTCTCTAATGTCATGCTTTCTTAAAACATTTTCTTGTTGCTGTGATACAGACTACTCTCCGCTTATCTACAACTTCCTTAAAATCTGATGATCTGAGCCCATGCTAGAGCCCATACTAGCCCCACCGTCTGAGAGAGTGGAATAATACCTCCCATCTCTCACACATGCTACTTTTGCTAATACATCCCAGGATAACACTCATTCTTTTGGAAGCCATCACAATTGTTTGGTGGGGGAACTTTTATACCTCCCAGATCCTTTTATGCAATAGCAATTCTGACGCTATTCTAGATCTTTTATTTGATTTTAATTATCTTTAAAGTGTTTGGGATGACTTTCTTGAGGTGGGACGATGGGATTTTAAGAATTTCCGGATATGGGCTCTATACTGACGCATGCTGTTTTTTTTCTCATGAATTCTGTTTTTAGTTTCTTCCTATTTTGCTGCCCAGAGGCCTCTGCACCCAGGGCGGCCAAAAATTAAAATTAAAATGAGAACAGGAACTAATTATTTCTGCTCGCTAATGAGAACAGAAAATGATCATGAAATTAAACTTCAGAGAGTTGCATATTACACACAATAAAAATTAAGCTACCTGAAAAAAAACCCTGCCAAGGGAGGTGGTGGAAACACCACCAGTAGATCTCGCCAAAGCTACAACTAGCTGGCTACTCATTGTCAGCACAGAGTTGTACAGGTTTGCTTACTGCAAAGAGTCATAAGTTAGGGAGGAAAGAGGTCTGCTCACACTCTGTGGCCTTCCAAGGCTATAAATAGTGTTGAACAGCTGAGGGAAAACTAAGCTTGCGTTAGGGATCCTGTGAAGGAGACCTACCTAGGTTCTGGTCTGATCCTGAGGACCTGTGAGAAGATGGGTGAATGAAGAAGCAGCAACAAGACATGAGATGCCTCAGAGTTCGGAGCAGCAGGGAACAAGGTTATTTCCTCAGTAATTGTCAGTTGCCCTCCTGAAGAGTCTTCTCCACAAGAGAAGGTTGTACACTTCTCATGACGCATATGCACATCAGTTTTTGTCTAAATTTCAAATAATGGAAACCTTCAGTAGAAAGATGGAGGCTTAGCTCCTTTTAACCCTTGAAGATCACTGTGCTGATTCAGTGGAAGAGAGGATATACCTCTCTCTACTCTTTGCTCCTTGTGAGTAGATGCTAATTTTTGCTTCCCCAAACTCCTTTCCCAGCAGGTGACATATGGCAGCACATGCTCCGCCCTCCTCTTGCGGACTCCGATTAAGGGAACGTGCCACATCCCAGAATCCCAGAGCACAGGGATACTTGAAGAGAGGGCCTTCAGCTCCAACACGAGAAACAAGAGAAAGTGTCCTAAAGCTCTTGCATTCATCCAAATTCATCTTCTTAACCTTCCCACTTCAAATATCAGCCAGGCCTAAACATAAGCCAAAGCAAAGATCTGTTTAGCAGGACGTGGGTACGTAGAAGAATCTTCTTCATCCATAGTTAACAAGGCTTCTTATTCCCCCTTGTGTAGAGTACCTACTGTGTGCAGATGCTCTGGAGTGAGGGTCACTCCATTGACCTCCTTCTTCCCAAAGCTCTAGATGGTGACTGTCCTCATCTAGCCCCCGTCCCCTTCCCACGGTTACATTTCTGCATACAGATACAATTACTTCGATGGTGCTAGCTATCCCTGGTACTTGAAGACGACTCCTCTACTGCAGTTTGTGACTAGCCAGCCAAGAGGTATGTAAACTATGTGAATGCCACCGATAACTCTGCCTGGGGCCAATGGCACCTGCTATTCATGGTCTGTTCTTCGGTGTCTGTGATCAGCTGATTGTCCCTGTCTAAAATGTTCCCTTTATGCTCCCTGGCACCATAATGCACTAGAATTCAACTATGGCACACGGTACCAGCTATATCCACACTATGAGCTTGTGTTCTCATGCATTACTAGCTTCCTATTCTCCTTGATAACACAGATGACAAATCTCTCATGGAGGTTTCTGCGTAGATGTGGTGTGAGACCCCATGCCCGCTCCTGCCCTCTCACTAGTGTTCTGGGGCCACTTAAAATCACTTTTCAATTATGAAATACGCAAATGGTTCCTGACATCTATCTATGATATTTTTAAAGTCACAGTTTTGGCATTTATTGGGAATAACTGTAACTGGAAAAGTAGCACACATGGATTTCTCTAGTGCTTAAAAAAATTCTACCGTGGGAGTTTTCTGTACCCTAAAGACGCGACATGTAGGCTGTCTAGGTTATATTGGTTGCCATCTGGCTCTCAGTCCCACTCTTTGTTTTCAGTCTCCAGACCATGATGTCTTTAGTAAATAATCAAACATATTTTGTTCTATTCAATTTCTTTTCTTCTGTTGAATTGTTGATTAGGAGCCAAAGGTTTATTTAAACAGGTGATAACTTTCCTGCTTACTTGGTGCAACTGGAACATAGTTTTAGGTCACATCTCCGTGACAAATGTAGTCATGTCAAGCAGTCTGAACACACAGCAACAAGCTGAAGTGTTTCTAAGGC
The DNA here is from genome assembly GCF_000690835.1 of Fulmarus glacialis. NCBI lineage: Eukaryota > Metazoa > Chordata > Aves > Procellariiformes > Procellariidae > Fulmarus > Fulmarus glacialis. The sequence goes on from NW_009213987.1 coordinate 63,959, forward strand.
TTTGGAAGCCTTCTGGAGAGTTCCAGACTAAAAAGAGCTAAGCTTTATCCTCTCAGTTCAGGGGCTGGAGCGGTAGGGACAACTGTGGTCATAAAGTGGGATTGGAGAGTGTAGGAGTGGTGGTAAAAGGGAACTGGAGTGGGAAGAAGCGGAGGAGGAATATGGAGCTGGAAAGGATGTAACTACAACTCACAGTAGGCACAGCCTCTTTCAAAAACTATTTTGAACCCCAGCCTCACTAACAAGCCTCTGCAAGTATTTAGATAGGCTTGCCTAGTCCTCTTCATGGCCCCGTAGTGAAGCTCTACCCTTGCCCTTACCAAACCACATCCCTGCAAATCTAAATCCACACAGACGTAAATAGCATGGCTGAAAATGTGCAAAAGCTTGAACTTTTTCACTGAAGGAAGCAATGACCACTTAGCTGGCTGCCTTGGTTGTTCAACCTCTGTCTGCTTTAGCTGAAGCAGTTCAGGCTGGCACTCTGAGTAGGAGAAGCCAAATCTATCTTCTGGCTGTCAGCCTGAAATGCCAAGCAGCCGCTGTGTCCTGCCTGCAGGCAGCCATGACGTTCCTAGGGGGCCACAGGAATTGTAACTGGACAGATGCAACGCAGCAGAGGAAAGGGAAAATTAAGACATACAACCAAGGAGAAGAATGGTGGGAGCCAGAAGAGACAGACAAAAGAGGTGGAAGTGGTATCCTTCCGTGAAAAATGAGTTGGGTCGTTACTGTGTAGGTCTGAATAGAGTAGTGTTTGAAACCAGCCACTGCTCTCCCCACCCTGAATCTTCTTGTTGTTGTTTTAAAGAACGGTCATTTTACAGTAAATAAACTGTGATAACCCTAAAGCCTTTTCCTCCCTCTCTGTGCCAGAGGAAGCTAAGTTTATCCCAAGCATTTCCAAAACCACATAGCATTTGAAGGCACAGTAATATATGGGGTCAGAAACTTTTAAATAAAAGCCAGTTAGAGCTTCAATCCATTTCCACCTTATTTTTTATTTTTATTGCATTCTCTGAAAGAAAAAGTCTGTCCTAAGCCTACTCATTTTAACAGGCTGCCAGTTCTTTCCTGCAGATTTTGCAGTTTTCAGCTATTATGCCCCCATAAGATTATACTTTTCAGCTACTGATAAACATCATAGAATTAAACTCCCTCAGAAAAGTCAGTATCACTTGGTCAGACAACATCTTCAGAAAATTGCTTGAAATTATTTGCCAGAACAACTTATTTCCTAGTGTTTTAGAGCAAATCTCCCCACAAATAACAGATTCCTCAGCTACTATAGTTTTGGGTCTCTGATTTCTTCCTGTACGTGATACAAATTGTGTCTCTTGCCCTAAAAAAAATTGTTCTCAATTCAACACCACAACCCTTTAACTTTCCTTGAGTGACATGCTGGGGTTATCAGAGTGGGGGCTAAGTGTCAGGCTCTCTTCTCAATTTAAGCAGCTGTAAAGAGTGGAGAACTCGCACCATAGAACTACAGAGAACTTGGAGGTTAAAGTTTAAAAATAGGTATTCGCTTTACCTTCTTGCCTTCATCTAATCCCTATTGTACATCTCAGAGTCTAGTCTGGTATTTTAGATTAAAGAGCTTCACTTTCTGAAGAAATGCAGCACAGAAGAAAATCTTAAAACCTGGGTTTTCTTCCTGATATGAAAGCAAGCCCCCCCGCAAGCCTTTCTCCCTTTGAATTAAGCCACCAATTTTCTATCATTTATCAAAAACTGACAGCCACAAAACCAGCCAAAGAGGGACTCAGATGTCCAAGGCATACTGCTTACTCCTGCTCTTGTATTCATTTCCCATTCTAATCAGCAATTAAAAAGCAGATGAATTAGCTTACTATTTTTCCTTCCTTTCCAGCCGTGCCAGAGATGGAATTGGCAAAAGTCCCAGGCTGAGAGGAATAGAAAATATCAAAAGAGGTTGTCTGTGTCGCAAGTCTTGATTTGTTCCTTTACTTTTTGCTAACTGCCAACGTACAACCAATAAGCAGCAAATATGAAGGTTGCCAGAGAAGGACAACAGAGCTTTATGAATAAACACTTATCCTCTAGCTTCAGAAGCTTGTGACTTCTATTTCAACATGAACATGGATTTATTTCACATTCACATGCACATATTTTGCAGTTCTGCCCAGCAACCAGGAGTATGTAGGAATGAGTGCTCCTCTGCATCCAGTTTATTTTGATCAGTATGGGTAGGGCCCAACCCACAAATAAGCACACAAGAGGATTTTTGTCTCTGATCTTAGTGGCATTAAGGATTATGATACTTCCTTATACACCCAGAAGTTTAACTAGATAAACAAAAATGTCATCAACAAGTGCCCAAAGCCGTAAGTCCACAGAACAGTGCAAAGCTGTTGACAGGCCTTGAACAGAATATTTGCTCTCGATGTGGGACTATGGTCATTCATATAGAGTGTATTCATTCTCCTTACAATTAAAAGGCATATCATGGTGCCACACACAACTTTTATATTCAATTAAGATTAAAAGTGTGTCAAAGTACTTGTTTTTTTCCTGAATAAATAATGCATAGATCTAATTTGAAAACACAAGTACTCTTGTTTGGCATATTTAGGAGAGTATCCAAAAGAATTTTATTAAAGGTTAGCATGGGAAATTTCAAAGAATGTCTATGGGAAAAACGTTAACTTTTACTTCAGATATTTTGTGTTTTAATCTCCTCACCCCAATTTCAGAATTCATATTTTCAGGTTTTTTGTTCTGCTTTCTCTGTCATTCACAGCCGCACCCTAGTAAGGAGAAAAGGGGGCAAGGTGTATTTTCTAAAACTTCCTCCATGTAGAAAAAACCATAACCATCAAAATATGAAGAGTGAGTTGTCACCATCTCTCTTTACTCTTTCCTATGAGCAGCAGGGAGTGACAATAGGGAGGCAACTTCTGGCACCCCGTAAAAAATATTCTAAAAATAGAAAACTAAAACTCTTTTATTCACAGTTGTTTCAGTTCAACTTGTAAAATCCAAAGTCATTACTAAAATATTTCCATCAGAATATTTCTCATATGTCAATATATTTCTCACATATATTTTTTTTTTTAACCAGAAGGAGTTCTGGCTACGGGCTGTACTTGGAAACTTGCCTGTCAGAGGAAGCCCTCCTAACTAGGCCGTGCCACCTGGCTTTTCATGGAGCCTCTGTGCAGGATAATGCCTCCAGCATTCCAATCCACCTCAACTCTCCGTTTCCAGATAAGCCCTTCTGATGCGAAATAGCAAATTTCCTTGGTCAGCAAGCTGAATCTTTGTAGGTGTTTTTTTTGGACCTCTGTGCTCCTATCAGTTGCGGTACCACTCCCTGTGCTAGGGTGGCTGTGTAGTCCAAGATAACCACTGCTTGAATTTGTTTTCATGCCAAGACAAAAACCACCTACCACCTGCTTGGACACTTATCTGTGTTTCCACAAAACTTCACCCCCCAAAAAAACCCACCCCTTATGAGTCTGGTTTTCTTGGAAGCCGGGATGGAAATCAAGGCAGTAAAGGTCAGTAGTGCACCCCTTTTCCCCGAGATTTTGCCCACATGCCTTGAGTCAGCAGGAGTCGCACTAACTGCATCGCAGAAGAAGGTATCTGCCAACATGACAGTGAAAAGCAATCCTTTAGCAAGCCCTTCAAGTATCCCAGGCTGCACAAGACCTGTAGGTGACAAACACACTTGAGCGGAGAGCTAAGGGCCTGCCAGGGAAAGCCAATGCCACGGGTTCGCTCTCAGCAAAGATGCATAGCCCCTGGCAGGGCTAGGTTTGCTCCCACCCACCCATCGCTCCCCCTTGTTCCTCAGGCATGGAGTCAAAATAAAGCCACAGCCCACAATCACGCTGTGAAGGCAGGCAGAGTACATGGAGGAGGCCCAGTCTACATGCAAGTCAGGGGAGTTCTCCAAGGGCTTTCTGGAACAAAAAGAAGCCAAAATCTAATGGGTGCTGTGCTCAGCCCAACCTTTTATTCCTAGATATTACAGTATTAGTTATCTTATCACAGGGAGGTTGAGGCTAAAAGAAGGGTTAAAAAAAAAACAAACCACCAACAAAAACCACCCAACCCTTGCTGAAAGGCACAAGGTACAAGTCATAAATTTAAAAAGAAAACTCTTCCTGCTCAAACTATAGGGCAACAGACCTCCCCCACCTCCCCACAGGTCCTTGCAGAAGAGTTGAAAGAGATATTTTATCAGGAAAAGGACTTAAGTCCCGCTACAGGAAATTGCCCTGAAGGGAGTGAAGTAGCATTTTCCTGTGTAAAACGGTCCTGAACAGCAACTCTCTACCTGCTATGTCACCGTCTTCATCTCCCAGAATTAAAGGTTTGAGTTCTCCATTTCCATGAACTGCAGGTTGCTGGTATCATGTTGCACCGCACATTATAAAGACCTGTGATAAATGTTCAGTGAAAAGATTTCAGTTGTTTTAAGTGTCAGCTGGTCTGCGATTTTATCTATTAAGCTATTGTGTTCAGAGAAACCCGCAGCCAAGCATGGACCGTAAGAACAAGCGCTTAACAGATACTGGTTTATCCTGTTCTCCTACTTCTTGCTACCCTACCCCCTATATATTACTAACACTCTACTAAAATACCGAGGGCAGAAGGTGAACAGTGGTCTGTGGGCTCCAACCTGCTGGGAGACAGAAATGTTATCGGGTGCTTACCAGACTCGGATGTTATATCCTGCCCTCAGCTCCATGACAGGACCCCACCTCTCCCTTTGGCTGTTTTTGGCATCAGTAACCCATCAGGCACCTCGTCCTCATCCACTACTCCTCTGTTGCGGAGCTGGAGGAAAATGTAGAGATCGGCTACCCTTACTCAAATCATGATAGCATCCACCCTTCCGTCCTGTGCCTATGCATCTCCCCACTGTCCTAGCTCACACCTCAGCAATTTCACTCAGTCACCCAGAAGCTAAGATTCAGACTCTTTGCCTTCACACTGAGTTTGTCCCAATTTCTGCAGATGGCTCCGTCTCTATCATGGGTTTCACTGAGTCACATTTTGCAACCCATTAAGGTAGGTAGTTATCTATTTTCCAAGGTGTTTTAAGGAAACTGCTGGAGTTGAAGGACTGCAAAATGATGAGCACTGCTGCTAGAAATCTTGTGAAGATTCATAAACAGCTACTCAGATATTTTAATAGCTCTGGCATAAGATTCAGATAGCAGTCATAAATGCCTATTTTATTTTATTGTAGTACTGATCAATTCTACCATTTCCTGTCTCAGTGCATCTTCTTTAAAAACAGCCCCTTGAAAAAACACAGCCCATAGAATAAACTTTTGTTTTTCTTTCAACAGCTGTCCAAAATCCTCATTCAATAATACTTTGCTATGCTGTACCTAACCGAAGACCAAATGCCATTGAACTGAAGTCATCAATACTCCATACGAATACAGGCATCTGCTTGCGTAAAACAACTTGCTTTATCGGCTCCTTACCTGCAAGCTCTTTGGACCAGGACCAGTCTAATCTGTGAGGTGCATTACAAGTGTAGGGAGTTGTAAAAAGAAACCTCATTTCTTGATTGCTATTCTCCTCATGACAGAGAGGATAAATTGTAAAATTTTTATTGCCAAATATTAAAATAAATTACATTTTACAAAGACTTAGCAAATATTTACATACAGTGTGATTCCAGTGACAATCAGCAACAAAGAACAGACAGACAGGCATATTATGGAGTGATAAGAGTCGGAACTGTACAAACTTCAAAAGCCGTATGAAAGACAGGCTAATTTTTTAGAAGGTAAATCCATCACAAATGGAATGAATCCCATGAGGCACAAAAATTACAAGTCTGCAACAGAGTTCTTGGGGTGTTTTGTTTAGGTCAACAAACTTGTATATTGCTTTTTGCTCTCCTCATCAGTGACGCTTGTCTGTCTCTATACATACTCTCCCAGATCAACTGGAGGAAAAAAAAAAAATCTCAACATATACAATTGTATCACCATGGATCTGTTATCAGTCTATGGTTTTATTTATGCATGTTTTGTGACATCCATTGCCAGCAACAGATTCACAAATCATTAGTTCAGAAAAATTTAACACACCACTTTTTGTATTTCCTCAGTGATTTCGTACCAGTGTATCAGATGTGTTAGACTGCCTGCTGTGAGATATGTATCTGAAAATGATGCCCTTCTGGTAAAAACAGGCTTCAATAGCACAAGACAAACCCAAGAAGTGTCACCATGATGTCGTGAAGGATGGGGTTACATAGTCTATAGCACTTAAAAAGGCTTTTGTAGGAACAGACTTTGGTTGTCACATTTCAGGATTTTTAAATTTTTTTAAAAATTTTTTAAAGTATTGGCTCATCTTGGCAAAATTGCTAGGTTTATATTGTGAAAGTGGTTCCATGCTTCACATGATGTGACTGGAAATACAATCTAGGTGAGGGCAATAGCTAGAAAGAAGAGTTTCCACTTCTATTCCATCCCTTCCTTATATGTGCTTTTAAGCTTTTTTTTCTTCTTCTTTTTCTTTTTCTTTTTTAAAAATCCCCTTTCCTCTCTTTCCAGGAAGAGATCCGTCTCTCCTACAAAACTCATTCCATAGCATTAAAAGAGCTGTTAATAACATACTGGTTAGCCAAATGAAATCTTACATGGCATCCAAAGAAAATGTTTCCAGATTGACCAGATAATTGAAGTAACTACAAGAACTTACCAAGTAGCACTGGGGAATTCACTCAGAGGCACTTTTGGGGCTGAATAGCTCAAAATCCAGCCTGGACACCCCTCTAACTCACTACATGTAAATCTGAAGGCAGAAAGACATTAATTTAGATCCCCCAGGCTTTTCTCAAGACATGGAAGACAGGCAGGCAAAAAGCTGTCTTGCTTAGCACTTCGGCAGTTCCGAGATGGCACCATTAATTTTAAAAACCCTGGGAAATGGTTCAACTTTTTGGAGAGAGCCAGTATGAAAGCTATGCGCCAACTAAACCCCTCCAAAACACTGAAAACAAGTAGGGCTTAACGAGACCAATTGTGTTGGCCCCTGTGTAAAGAGGAATTTTTTCCCAGTGCTAGGATTACATTAAGGCACATGGTGGGATATCTTGAGAACAGTTTTGTGAGGTGTGATCATGTTTCCCAAAAAAGCGGGAATATTGTACTTTGTTTTAATAAATTTAAACTATTACTTTAAATCCCATGATACTTATTATGCAGACTTATAGTCTATGCTGACTACACTGGGAAAGGCCAGAGAGCCACATCTAACTTGATAATATGAAACAGATCCCATCCATTCTCAGCTCTGGCGTACAAGTGCACTTCGCTATGGAGAACAGAGTCTGGGTTCCAGTGTGCAACATCCCCTCCCAATCAAAGCAGCCCAGCCAAGTATCTGGGTTGTATTATTTCTGTATTAAAGAGAAATTTATCTTTTCTTAAATGAAGATTGGGCTATGCTTTTCCATTTCATGCACATTCAGCAAGCCTTTTCTTTCCTTACTGTCCTGTAGCTTTCTAACTGTCACTAAAACTGATCTTTGCATCAATAATGGAAGACAAGTTGAAGGACAACAAAAGCTATATATGGAGTGCTTTCTCATTTTCTTTTAAACAAAAAAAAGAAAAAAGAGAAGGCTAGACTTGCTACACAAGCATCCTGTGTATCATGTATGTAGTCTTACCTACCATTTCTTACAGTTACAAGGTATAGCTGTCAACCACAACTCTTCAGAAATTCTTGAAGGCCTTGGAGTCATTTTAAAATGATGGGTGTGAGGGTGTCTATTAGAAGTAAATCAGAATCTTCTCGATAGGGCCTCTTCCTCTTTCCTGTCAGATACAAGTCAAATTCATCCAGCCACCCCTGCTCCAAATAGCAGTAATATAATAAAATTTGATTTCAAACTAGAATCTCTCTTCAGTGATATTATCATAAAATATAGATTAACTACCAAATCCAATGATATCGATTCCACATTTTTGCCAGTATAACAGAGTTGGCCCTAGCCTTGTGTTCACTTTCTATTTGAAGAAATGTCATATACGTGCAAAATTCTGAAAAGAAATGAGTAAAGACAGTCCCTTGTTTCACAATAGATGACTTCAAAACTTCCCATCAACAGGCTATCCAACCAGAGTGCCAGCTTTCCATATGTCCTCCTTCCTCTGTGGAAGAGGCCAGCAATTGAAGCTGCAGCCAATATTTGCAGTTATTAGAAATATCTAGTAATTCAAGATTAGCATTGCAAGATTCCATAAGCTCTTCTTACAGAGCTAGTGAGTCTGCCAGCATTACACTGAAAATGAGAATGAGACAACTTTTAACTGTTCACTGAACTTTTTTCAGACATACTGGAATGACTGTAAAACTAAACAGAACAACAGAACTTGACATGTTAAGGTTCAAAGGTCTTGGCTATTTTCTGTTCCAAGTATATCGGATACAACTGAAGTCAGTACCTTTTGCCAACATGTAATCAAGAGCCTCATTTCAAAGAGTTGTCAGGGTTAACACATAGATATGGAAAAAGAAAGAAAAATAAAACCATGGTATAATTTTCTTTGTAGCCAAAACAATTTAGGCATAAGTGTTATGAAGAGACATACTTCCTTCTCAATGAGAAGCCCATCTCCAAGCCAAAAGATAATACTTTCAGGAGCTTAGAGCCGAAGTTCCTTTTAAAAAGTGCCTTATGGCCTTAAGTCACTTGATCACATCTCAGTTTGCCCAAGATTTGACATTGCCCAGCCTTCTTGAAAGTGGAATAGAATAACCATTGTATATGCACATAGGTCATACTTTAAAACAAAACAAATAAGCAAAGTGTAATCAACTGTTTCAAAAATCATCTCTCATTCAAGTCTAGTCTGAAGTACCAAGGCAGGGAGGAACATCAAATAACAATACTGACTAACACACTGCACAGATCAGCAGCAGTGCTAACAGGTCCCTTCTGACAGGCATTAGGGCATTTGGAGAATATCTGTGCATCCCAAGGTGATTTTTTTCCTCAGAAGAACAGTGTCAATAAAACTTCAGCTGTACATAGATACTGTATAAGGTTCATTCAAGTATTTCCTCTAGGAAATGGACAGTGGAAGGACACTTTCAACATTAAAAAAGTTCATTGCATCCTGCTTGTGCTCATACATGCTTTGATCGATAGGTCTTCCAGTCACTTTAACAGTTCTGGGGCTGATGTGCAGTTTAGCAGCGCAACTGGTGAGCTTCATTCCAGATGATTCTTCCTTGTTAGAGGGCTCCTTCTCAATCCATTCCTTTGGAATTTTTAATTTTAATATTTTATTTATGAAATTACAATTCACTATAATTTGACAAGCGCTGACAATATTCTAGACAGATGTTTCAGATGCTTCCTCCTCAGTCTGCCAGCGCACCTCAGCTCAGATCTGTGTGTCCTGGTATTCCATCTAATGTTTCTCATTAAGAACAACTAGTGGTTGCACCATTTTTTTGTGGTAGCAACTTAACAATGGGCAACTTAAAAAAAAAAAAACAACCCGCCCCCCCCCAAAAAAAAAAACAAAAAAGCAAACCCCTTGCTTTCATTTGTGATCAAAGCAGTATTCAAATCCAGGTTTTCAGAGGTGAAAGGCTAATGGAGTAACTGAACACATTTGATGCCCAAGACAGTCTCTTTGCAACAATATAGTTACACTCCCAAACTAATTCCTCAATGAAATGCACAAATGCAGAGCAGGTCCAGTGTATTAACTAGTCTTGTCTTTTCTTTGTTCAAGAACCATAAAATCCCAAGAAGGAGCAGGACTCCAAATTCAACTGTTACTTTACAAGTTTTTCAGATAAGCAAAGCTAATGGGCTCAGAAACCAACTTAGAATGGGAAAAGGACACTGGAGTTTATTAGTTTGGGACTTGCTTTTGTTTTCAAAGAGACAGGAGAAGCTGCAAAAACATGCTTTTCTCCTTGCTCTGTTAATTTGTTCAATATGCACTGACCACTTTCAGAAAACCATTGTCAAACATGCTTCACGTTGCAGCCTTCACATTGCTTACTGTATTATATTCATTCATCAGTTGTTCATAAGGCACAGAAAGTTCTAGCTCATTATTGGTAAAGGTAGATTCATCAGAGGATGGGAATTTTACCAGGTTTTTTGCAGTCACAGATTCTTCTGCAAGATTATCATCCATGGAGGATTTTGATGTTTCCTCATCATCTGAGATATCTTCCTCATCATCATCATCTTCATTTACAAATGTTATATTGGCATTCTCAAATATTAAGGGTCGATAGTCTCTGGAATCCCACACTTCGCCTTCTTCTTCACTAATCCTGTCTAGCTGGTTTACAAACATGGTTCCTTCTAGAGGGCTGTCTCCAATATGTTTATCATGCAGGGGTCTCAGTACATGACCATTTTGAATGTCCAGGGAAGCCTCATCGTACTCAAATGACTCTGTCTTTGTGTAAGTCACCTGGGCATCTATACTGGCATTCTGCATATTTTGTTTGGTATTTTCTACTTTAATCATTTTGTCATTGTTTGTTTTCAGGGCCTTCTTCCCAATTTGCTTAATAAGATCATTATAGGTCTCTTCCTTCTTTGAAAGGAAGCTGAAGATGTTGACATCCTTTGAGGTACCCATTTGAAGGGGTTTTTTAGACCGAGGATGGTTGTCAAAGGACTCTTTTCTTTTTTTCCTTCGTTTCTTGATTGCTTTGTGGACTTCCACAAACATACTGACCTTCCAGTTAACAAACAGTGAAAGCCAAGCTAGTCCCAGATAGATCCATAACTCCACAAAATATCTGTAAAGGGCATGATAGTTTGCATCTGGATTTACACCTACAAAGAATTAAAAACAAGAACATTATTGAAAGAGGACTCGCAGCCGATAAACCTTTGAAGTTATGACCCTGAGACCTACTCCCTTCCACACTAACAAAGCCTCGTTGTTTGAACACTGTCTGAGAAGTGGTACATGGAGATCTGAAACCTTCTGACAGGAAAAGTTGATCCCAGGTCTTCCACTTCTTGGCTACAGGTGTTCTGACCACTGGACTACAACATAAAATGAAAGCATATTTATCCTCTCCTGGTAAGCTATAAAAGTGAACTTTTTTCCTCTTTGAAAATTATAAGCCTTCTCCCTGCCATTGAGGTATGGATATAGGTACCTTCCTTGAGAAAAGGATTCAGAATTCCACTTACAAGGACCATCTCCAAAGCCCTGAACAAGGCACTGGATTTTAGAGAAAGCATACACCAGTATGCTCAACATTATCTTTCGACTAGTTCTAGACAGCTGCACAGAGAGCATTGCCCAGTACTTATGCACCCTACTTAGTATACTGGATCCCATTCAAAGGTGCTTAACTATCATGGTGGATAGGATAGCTCCTTGTCTGAAATAGGGACCTGGGGCACCTGAAAGAGTTACAAACTCCAGAACTTGGCGCCAGACTTAGTCCAATAAAGGCCTAAAGTATCTAAACCAAGATTGAAGAGCCAGATCTAGTCCATTGGATCAGTACCCAGCTTTAATTGAATCTTCTATTCAGCAAAGTGTTTTGGAAAAGCTTAGAAATCACCTTTTCGAATGAGAGTTTGGAAATAGAATTGCCACACTATGCATGTAGTGAAATATTACATAAAATACAATTACTGACCAGCAACAAAATCTCCAAATCCTATGGTGGTGATAGTGATGAATGAGAAATAGAGGCCTTCAATGTAATCCCATCCTTCAGTCACCATAAAGACAAAGGGAGGAATAACCAGATGGACCAAGACACCCCAAACAATGAATATAGCTGTGCATGTAATTTGTGCTTTCCTCTGTAAAGAAATAAGAAAAAAAGTCAGGGAAAGATCTCCAAATTTTCTTTTCCCATCCATGGCACCAAGCATCATCTGACAGTATCAGATATTTCAGAGTTTTATGCTAACAGTTTATCACCCATAACTAAAAGTCATTGACTGAAGTAAACACACAACTACTTTTTTTTCCTTTATGCAGAACTCGCTATTCTTACAACTACTTGCTCAAATAAGTTTATTTCCTCATAGTTTTCTTTCACACTCTTGAAAAGTTTAAGGAGTTCCTGATATTTTATAAATAGGCATGGGATACAGACATAGCGCTCTAGTCTAAAAAGCAGTTAGTACTTCTGATTTTCCTTTTATTTATTTGAGTATAGAGGATCAGAAGTGTTTAAGACACTTCTCTCCTATTTATGCCTCCTATCCCTTGCCACTCATGTAACCTCTGCACAAAGCTGCACACCACATGCATTTCACCATTGTTTTCTGTACTTCTTCTCAGGTGCTGAACCAAAGAATTTCTTGCTCTGTTTCTGAAACCAGAACCTAAACCAGTCCCACTGTCCTCAGGCACTATGGCCCTACATTGCCTCCCATCTCTGTGCAGAGTTAGAGCTGAGACAGAACTCACTCGGGGCGG